>NC_058084.1:305136639-305439139 GCF_014858855.1 Bufo gargarizans
CCTGCCGCCGGATATACATCACAGGATATCCGGCGGCAGGACGTCAGAGCAGCTGGTGCGGTCCCTGTAATGCCGGCCCGCCGGATATGACCTCAGTGCTCCCGCGGTTATCCCTCCTGCACGCTGCGCTGTGAAAATGACGGGCTGGCTAAGCATGCTGAGAGCTCAGTCTAAATAACATAACACATAAAGAAATTACTGTTTCTAGCTGCTAGTCCACAGTCCACAGCAGCTAGAAAACAGTAATCTTCATAGTCATGTTAAATGATCACTATAGTGTCAGGAAAACAAAGCTGTTTTCCTGACACTAAAGTGCCCTGAGGGTGCCCCCACCCTCAGGGTCCCCCTCCATGTTGCCAAGATAGACGCCAAATGAAGTGGTAGTTGCAGGAACAAAATACTTTAATGGTATCGATAAAATATATATGTAATTAAGACACTGCGTGCAGTTCCATAAAAAGGGCCAGCAAAATCCTCAGCACCAGGCCCATGATGCTCTTAATCCAGTCCTGGGTGGAGGTTGTAGAGTCTGGTCCCTCCCAGAAGCCAGATACCACACACCCGTCTCCTGATGAGGAGGTTGTCACCAGCCCCCGCCAGGAGGTTAAATATGTTCACACAGCAATTTCATTTGGTATCCATGCATCTTAATATGATTTGCATTTAATTTTAAATTTATTTTTCTATCCTAACATTACTAATTTAATAGCAAGAAAGAATGTGTCAGCTGCAAGCCCAACACAATGCAGGCATGCAGGACATGCGGAGGCAGCTGCAGGACATGCCGAGGCTGCTGTGCAAGATGGAGGTGCTGTATGAAAAAAAAATGAAGGAAATGTCAGACCTCCATGAAGTGTTGAAAAAGTTGCCTTAGAGGGGTGTTTGTAAATAAATATTGTTTTCCTGTTATAACGTGTGATTATCATGTTTTTTTTTTAATATTGTTATGTTTTCATGTAATTTAAACTGATAATGTTGCAGTAAGGGCCCTTTAGTCCTGGGTAAAACTTATCAGAATCAGGATAGGCAGTAGCAGGTAAATGGCAACTTGGTAGTATAAGGCCTACACATAGCTCCACCACACTCATCAGGACAAACATTAGCAGGCAAATGGTAATGATGTAGTAAAAGGCCTACACATAGCTTGGTCAAACACATCAGGACAGACATCAGCAGGTAAATGGTAATGGTGTAGTATAAGGCCCTACACATAGCTGGGCAAAACTCAGTCAGAACAGAAAGGAGCCATTTCTTTGTTTGTAGGATAAATATGTTTCCACAAATGGGCCCCTGCCAGACCGGGGCAACGCCAAAAATAAACTGACAGTAGCATGTTCTTTGTTAGCAGCGGGAATGTGTTCCTTTGCCAATTTTTATATTAAATAATTTTTCATATTGTAAAGCCCATAAGAAATACAAAAATAAATAAATAAATATATATATATATATATATATATATATATATATATACACACAGTACAGACCAAAAGTTTGGACACACCTTCTCATTCAAAGAGTTTTCTTTATTTTCATGACTATGAAAATTGTAGATTCACACTGAAGGCATCAAAACTATGAATTAACACATATGGAATTATATACATAACAAAAAAGTGTGAAACAACTGAAAATATGTCATATTCTAGGTTCTTCAAAGTAGCCACCTTTTGCTTTGATTACTGCTTTGCACACTCTTGGCATTCTCTTGATGAGCTTCAAGAGGTAGTCACCTGAAATGGTTTTCACTTCACAGGTGTGTCGTGTCAGGTTTAATAAGTGGGATTTCTTGCCTTATAAATGGGTTTGGGACCATCAGTTGCGTTGTGGAGAAGTCAGGTGGATACACAGCTGATAGTCCTACTGAATAGACTGTTAGAATTTGTATTATGGCAAGAAAAAAGCAGCTAAGTAAGGAAAAACGAGTGGCCATCATTGCTTTAAGAAATGAAGGTCAGTCAGTCTGAAAAATTGGGAAAACTTTGAAAGTGTCCCCAAGTGCAGTCATAAAAACCATCAAGCGCTACAAAGAAACTGGCTCACATGCGGACCGCCCCAGGAAAGGAAGACCAAGAGTCACCTCTGCTGCGGAGGATAAGTTCATCCAAGACACCAGCTTCAGAAATTGCAGGTTAACAGCAGCTCAGATTAGAGACCAGGTCAATGCCACACAGAGTTCTAGCAGCAGACACATCTCTAGAACAACTGTTAAGAGGAGACTGTGTGAATCAGGCCTTCATGGTGGAATATCTGCTAGGAAACCACTGTTAAGGACAGACAACAAGCAGTGGAAATCTGTGCTTTGGTCTGATGAGTCCAAATTTGAGATCTTTGGTTCCAACCACCGTGTCTTTGTGCGACGCAGAAAAGGTGAACGGATGGACTCTACATGCCTGGTTCCCACCGTGAAGCATGGAGGAGGAGGTGTGATGGTGTGGGGGTGCTTTTCTGGTGACACTGTTGGGGATTTATTCAAAATTGAAGGCATACTGAACCAGCATGGCTACCACAGCATCTTGCAGCAGCATGCTAATCCATCCGGTTTGCGTTTAATTGGATCATCATTTATTTTTCAACAGGAAAATGACCCCAAACACACCTCCAGGCTGTGTAAGGGCTATTTGACCATGAAGAAGAGTAATGGGGTGCTGCGCCAGATGACCTGGCCTCCACAGTCACTGGACCTGAACCCAATCGAGATGGTTTGGGGGTGAGCTGGACCGCAGAGTGAAGGCAAAAGGGCCAACAAGTGCTAAGCATCTCTGGGAACTACTTCAAGACTGTTGATAGACCATTTAAGGTGACTACCTCTTGAAACTAAACAAGAGAATGCCAAGAGTGTGCAAAGCAGTAATCAAAGCAAAAGGTGGCTACTTTGAAGAACCTAGAATATGACATATTTTCAGTTGATTCACACTTTTTTGTTATGTATATAATTCCACATGTGTTAATTCATAGTTTTGATGCCTTCAGTGTGAATCTACAATTTTCATAGTCCTGAAAATAAAGAAAACGCTTTGAATGAGAAGGTGTGTCCAAACTTTTGGTCTGTACTGTATATATATATATATACACATGCCATGGCACAGCCTCAAGAAAATGTGCGTTTATTCAACCAAAAGCAACGTTGCAGTCCACACAATGGGACCTTTCTCAAGCAGTGACAAAAGTGAATGGTGGAAAGTAAAAATACAAACTCAGGTGATTATTTAATGAAAACTTTTAATAATAGATTTTGGTTTAATGTTAGATTCATATTGTGTCTAAAATTAAAAAATAATGTAAAAAAAATATATAATAATAATAATAATAATAATATACTAGTATCCATACTGTGGAGAGAATAATAACTTCCATTAACCTATGCAAATTCATATTATCTGCTTAATTCATCAAATTTCAATATTAAAAAAAATATATAAAAAAACTATTTTGTCACTAAAATATCAGGTGTACTAATTAAAAACATTATGGAGGGGGTCAAGAACTAATCAGCATGGATCCAATATAGCGTCCCCTTTGGTTAACTGTGCATGTTGGCGCATTGCTTCTGTATTACATAAAGAAAAATGTGATGCAATAATGTGATCGCATCGAAGGAGGAACATACACAGGGCACGAGTGTCCATAGACAGGGCGTTCAAATGATAACAAATCACGTGTTCACACCAGAAAGTGAACGCAAGCTGAGCCACAAACACATCCAGTCTCTGCTGTCACATGATAGCAAACCTTGGAAATGATAAGAATAACTCCCAAAATGGTGACATGGCTGCAAGAATATTGTATATACCACATTTTATATTGTAAAGTGAAAAGCTTTAATTCTATAAAAATCACATGTGCACATTATCATTACATAGTTGTCAAGAAGTAACATCAAATAAAAATGCATATATAGATATATACATGTGCCAATAACGCTCAATTCCCAAAACAGGATTACCACACGGATGAGTATAACGCCAATTACACCCAACCATGTGGAGAGGTCAACATGGAAGTCAGGTATCCTGTTCAGGACAACAGACAACACCATGTTCGAACCTATATCCTGATTAAAACAAACAAGAAAAGAAAATAATAAAATTGAATTAGGGTCCTCAATCAGAACTGTAAAATGTTAACTGCACAAGACTATTTGACAAATGAAGCCCATATGCGGTTTCCACCTAATTTTAGTAGGAACCACAACTAGGGCTGCCATAAACCCAAGTAAAGCAAAATTGAAATAAAATAAATAAATAAAACTTTTTCAGGTGAATGAAGCGTAACACCACATGATTATATTTTATTCAAACAAATCTTAATTGACAATCTATGATGAAGAGAGCACATGCGCAAAAAATTACGCATGCACAACCGTTTAAGAGAATTCTAATACTCGATAGTTGATACAGTCCAAGGGCGGGATCAGAACAAAAATCAGCAGCAAATAATTGTTAACGGTATAGTATAAGGCCTACACCTAGCTAGACCAAACTCAGCAGAAACAGGTCAAATTGCAGCAGGTAAATTGTAACGCTGTAGTGTAAAGCATACACAGAGCTTTGCCCAACTCAGCAGGAACAGAACAGATAGCAGCAGGGAAGTGGTAACACTGTAGTATAGGGCATACACATAGCTGGGCCTAACTTAGCAATATCAGGACAGACAGTGGCAGCTGGTAAATTGTAACACTGTAGTAAACGGCATACACATAGCTGGGCCTAACAATGTAATATCAGGACAGATAGCAGTAGCTGGAAAATGCTAACGCTGTAGTGTCAGGAGTACACATAGCTGGGCCTAACTCAGCAGAAACAGAACAGACATCAGCAGGGAAATGGTTATACTAAAGAACAAGGCCAACACATAACTCATCAAGATCAGGACAGAAAGCAGCAGCAGATAACGGTAATGGTGGAGTATAAGGCAAACACATAACTCAAAATGATCAGGACAGACAGCAGTAGCGGCAGGTACATGGTAATGGTCACGTATAAGGCCTACACATAGCTCAGCCTAACTCCTCAGGAACAGACAGCAGCAGGTTCTTTGTAGTGAAGGATGAACATCGTCCGGGATGGTCGCGAATGCAAACAAATGTTCACGAACCACAAGTTCGCGGCAGGGCCCCATTCACTTTAATGGCAGGCGAACCTGAAAAACCTTCAGCTCATATTTGCAGCCACCAAATACCTAGTAGAAAAGTACAAATAGTCCCACAACATGGAACGTGAAATAATAGAGGGGAATCGATGACAAAACTTCCAACAAAAAATATTTATCTTATTCAGGGGACATTTATATGCGTCTTAAAGGGAAATTCTCTGAAATGTGCCCTGTTGATTAAAAACATGGCTAACTAAATCCCCCTCTTGAAAAAACCCTTAATGATAATAGTTGAAATTCGATAACACGTGGTTGAATTCCTCCGAAGCCCCAACTATTGGGCATTCACCGTACAGAAAAGAACAAGTAAGTATGTGGCTGGAGGTAGATTACACAGTCATTGGATATCAATTTTACAGCAGCAAAACCGCAAACAAATGCTGCACTACCCAAATGCACTATATAGAAAGTATATTATTGGTATATAGCACCCCTTCCTCAATCACTATTTTTGGGGGGGCAACTGATATATTACACCAGTTAAAATTATTTGTTCCAAAGTTGTTTGTCACTATCTGTATCTGAGGTAACACAGCTAAACCGCAAACAAATGCTGCACTATCCAACTGCACTATATAGAAAGTACAGTATATAATTGGTATATAACACCCCTGCTTCAATCAGTTTTTCTGTGGGGCAACTGGTATATCACACCAGTAGAAATTATTTGTTCCAATGTCGTTTCTCACTATCTATAGCTGAGTTAACACAGCAAAACCGCAAACAAATGCTGCACTACCCAAATGCACTATATAGAAAGTATATAATTGGTATATAACCCCCTGCTTTAATTAATTTATTTGGGGGGCAACTGGTATATATCACACCAATAGAAATTATTTGTTCCAATGGCATTTGTCACTCTGTGTAGCTGAGGTAACGCAGCTAAACCACAAACAAATGCTGCACTACCCAAATACAATAAGTTTACTGGCAGTTCTATGTAACTCCGGAGCTCATGTTGCCTTCAAAACAGACTACAAACTCCGCTCTGCTGGATGACAGTGTAGGTGCTCCCCAGTGCCTGTCAGTCCCTTCATGGTGAAGTCTGGTCCCCCCCCCCCCCCCGTATGTAGCCAAGCCTCGCAGCTAAAGGCTTATTCTGCAGCATGATCTGCGATTGATTATCCAGGCTGCGCACTGTAGGCAGCCGCCGAGGACCCCGCCAGCAGCCGTGGACCGTGACATCACCGAGAGGAGGGGAACTGATCCCGGCGACAGAGTCGGGGACACTTCCACTCCCGGGCAGAGTCAAGCTGGTTCCTCACTGGCTTCTATCTTTTATGCTCTGACGGGCAGAGGACGGCTGGGTGATACCAATGGCTGGAACCTGCCGTGTGTGTGGCACTGATCATGTATCGGTCGTGCGAGCGTCGGTAACCATGCCTCTTCACAGACAAAAGGAGGATGAGAGAGCCGCTGCTAAACCATGCCAGTCCTGCTGCCTTCTAGCTTGGAGGAATCAGCACATGCCACGGCAGGCTGCGTTACCGCAGGGTTCTTCTCCAGACTTAATGTGCCCGATATGGAAACTGAGAGCAGACCAGTGCGGGCAGCATGTGAAGCGCTGTGTGCCAATTAGTATCTGAGAGGTCTGTTTTCCAATATGGTTTATGTATGGATGGCAGTGTCTAGAGATCACACAGAGTAATAAGGGTTACACTATACTAGGGCTGAAACGATTAATCAATTGAATCGAGTTATTCAACACAAAAAGCCAATGTGGTAAAGTTCCCTTGAAATTTAAGATATAATGTTGCTACTAATGTTTATGCACTCCTGTTCTATCGCCCGTTATTCAAACTGGCTTAATATGTAATATATACTGTATATACAGTACAGACCAAACGTTTGGACACACCTTCTCATTCAAAATGTTTTCTTTATTTTCATGACTATGAAAATTGTAGATTCACACTGAAGGCATCAAAATTATGAATTAACACATGTGGAATTATATACTTATCAAAAAAGTATGAAACAATGTCATATTCTAGGTTCTTCAAAGTAGCCACCTTTTGCTTTGATTACTGCTTTGCACACACTTGGCATTCTCTTGATGAGCTTCAAGAGGTAGTCACCTGAAATGGTCCTCCAACAGTCTTCCTTCACTCTGCGGTCCAGCTCACCCCAAACCATCTCGATTGGGTTCAGGTCCGGTGACTGTGGAGGCCGGGTCATCTGGCACAGCACCCCATCACTCTCCTTCGTGGTCAAATAGCCCTTACACAGCCTGGAGGTGTGGTTGAGGTCATTGTCCTGTTGAAAAATAAATGATGGTCCAAATAAACGCAAACCGGATGGAATAGCATGCCTCTGCAAGATGCTGTGGTAGCCATGCTGGTTCAGTATGCCTTCAATTTTGAATAAATCCCCAACAGTGTCACCAGCAAAGCACGCCCACACCATCACACCTCCTCATCCATGCTTCACGGTGGGAACCAGGCATGTAGAGTCCATCCGTTCACCTTTTCTGCGTCGCACAAAGACACGGTGGTTGGAACCAAAGATCTCAAATTTGGACTCATCAGACCAAAGCACAGATTTCCGCTGGTCTAATGTCCATTCCTTGTGTTATTTAGCCCAAACAAGTCTCTTCTGCGTGTTGCCTGTCCTTAGCAGTGGTTTCCTAGCAGATATTCTACCATGAAGGCCTGATTCACACAGTCTCCTCTTAACAGTTGTTCTAGAGATGTGTCTGCTGCTAGAACTCTGTGTGGCATTGACCTGGTCTCTAATCTGAGCTGCTGTTAACCTGCGATTTCTGAAGCCGGTGACTTGGATGAACTTATCCTCCGCAGCAGAGGTGACTCTTGGTCTTCCTTTCCTGGGGCGGTCCGCATGTGAGCCAGTTTCTTTGTAGCTCTTGATGGTTTTTGTGACTGCACTTTTGGACACTTTCAAAGTTTTCCCAATTTTTCGGACTAACTGACCTTCTTTTCTTAAAGTAATGATGGCCACTCATTTTTCTTTACTTAGCTGCTTTTTTCTTGCCATAATACAAATTCTAACAGTCTATTCAGTAGGACTATCAGCTGTGTATCCACCTGTCTTCTCCACAACGCAACTGATGGTCCCAACCCCATTTATAAGGCAAGAAATCCCACTTATTAAACCGTGCTACAGGGAGTAGTGGTGGAGACATTGGTTTGAGGGAAAGCAGCAGTTCTCCCTTGGACACCCCTGGGTGGCACCAGAAACTGAGATGCCGCCACATCTGATTATCCCTCCATAGCGCCTCGGAGGGACCCCCAATGGGCAGTAAAGCTTATGTATGATCCCTGCCCATGTCTGCTGGTCCAGGCATCCATGTCAGATGTACCATGTCGCTGACAGCGTGATCCAGCGACAGGAATACATTCTGTACAATGTGCTGGTGTAGGGCAGGGACACCGGTCCTGGACAAGAAATGGCAGCTGGGGACACGCCATTTGGGTTGGGCCTGCTCTAACATCTGCCGGAATGGATTGCAGTCCACAATATTGAAGGGCAGCAGATGTTGGGCGATAATCCTTGACAGGAGTCTATTTTGTGAATGCACGCGTCGGTCCTTGGGGATAGTGATGGACGAACATCGGCAACATTGCAGCCACCAAATACTTACAAGAAGTGCACAAATCGCCCCACAACATAGACAGTGACATACCAGATGGGGATCAATGGCAAAAATTCCCACCAAAAATATGTATTTTAATCAGAGGCCATTTGTATGCATCTTAAAGGGAAATGGTCAAAAATGTAGCCTGCTGGAGCCTCAAATTTTTTTTATTTTAGGCCACGGGAGTACAGGGCCCAAGCATTAGTCATTCACCGGACAAAAAACATCAAGTGATTATGTGGCTGGCGGTATAGTAGACGGTCATTAGATAACAATTTTACTTCAGGCCAGTAGAGTAGAGACCCCACAAATTATTCATTCAATGTACAGAAAAGAACAAGTGATTATGTGGCTGGAGGTACATTAGGTTTTCACCGTAACAACTTTACTGTTGGCCAGTTAGATTATAGGCCCCAAAAATTATGCCTTCACAGTATATAAAAGAATAAAAACATGGCTAACAAAATCCCCCCTCTTAAAAAATCCCCAAATGATAATAGTTGAAATTCGATAACACGCGGTCATCACAGGTGTTGAATTCCTCCGAGGTCCCAAACATTAGGCATTCACCAGACATACTGTAAAAGGTACCATTATTTGTTCTGGGTGGTGGCGGATATGTGTGGGCTGTCATGAGGAAATTTAATCAAACGTGATTGACTCGTCACATGTGTTGAGATCCATGCCTTATTCATTTTTAGAAATGTGAGGTAATCCACACTGTCGTGAGTTAGGCGAGTTCGCCTAACAGTCATGACCCCCCCCCCCCCTTCTGCGCTGAATTTCCATTCGGACAGGACACTGGACAAGGGGCAAGCCAACAGTTCCATGGCAAATTATGCCAGCTCTGGCCACAAGTCAAGCCTGCAGACCCAGTAGTCCAGGGGTTCATTGCTTCTCAGAGAGTCCACATCGGCCATTAACCCAATGTAGTCGGACACCTGTCGGTCTAGGCGTTCGCTGAGGCTGGATCCGGAGGGCGGCTGTCGATGGGTTGGCTGCAAGAATGATGTCATATCCGAATTGACCAACACATCTTGAAACCGCCCTCTTCTTGCATGAGCTGTAGGATTGGTACTCGCAACTGTTTCTTTGTGGGTCAAAATTCCTCTGCTAGCGCCCACAACTGCAGAATACAGCATCTCTCGAAGCAAGGCCTGGAAAAGCTGCATTCTGACAGCACTCTGTGATGCTGGTAACATGTTCGCAATTTTGTGTTTGCACCAGGAGTCTAAGTACGTTGCCACCCCAGTACTGGTCTTTGCCCTTTATGCTTTTTATACGGGGAGTCCCTCTTCAAACATTGGAGCATGAAGGCCCCCATTTGCATTAAATTGAAAGGGGTGGAGTGCCCTGGCTACTGCTCATTGCCCAGGAGAATTTCATCCTCAGTCTCCTCTCCCCATCCATGGACAACACCAGGGATCCTAGAAAAGTTTAAAACCTGCTCTTCTTGCTCCTCCTCCTCTTTCTCCCCCCAGGCACCATTCTCCTCCTCCTCCTCTTCAGACTCCTGATGACTTGTCTCAGATGGAGTAGCCCCCTGGGATTTAATTCAGCATTGTGACTTCCTCATCTTCCTGCTCCGCAATGGCTTTATCAATGTCACGACGCAATGCACGCTCCAGAAAGAAGGCATAAGGTACCATGTTACTGATGGCGCCCTGGCTGCGACTAACCAGTTCGGTGATCTCATCAAATGGCTGCAGAAGTCTGCATGCATCACGCATGAGCAGCTACTGGCGTGGTGAAAAAAAACAAGCTCCCAGAACCTGTCCTGCCACAGAGTTCGTACAGGTAGTAGTTAACGGCACATTTTTGCTGGAGCAGCCTATCAAGCATATACAAGGTGGAGTACCAGCGCGTTGGGCAGTCACAAGTCAAACGTCTGACGGGCAAATAGTGTAGCCACTGAACATCAGCAAGACGAGCCATGGCCATGTAAGATCTTTTAAAATGGCCAGAGATTTTCTGGCCTGCCGCAAGAGGTCCTGGACCCTGGGGTATTTGGCAACTAATCATCGCACGACTAAGTTCAGAACGTGGGCCATGCACGGCACTTGTGTCATTTTGCCCTGTTTCAGCACGCTCAGCAGTTTGGCACTATTATCGCACACCACTTTACCAACTGTCAAATTGAGCGGGGTTAGCCACTGATCAGCCTGTGGCCGCAGAGCTGAAAGCAGTGCAGAACCGGTGTGGCTCTTGGCTTCCAGGCACAACAGCTGGAGCCCATCATGGCAACATCTCACCTGGCACGTCGAATAGGTTCTGGGGAGCTTGGGGGGTGCAGCGGAACAGGCGGTAGCAGTGGAAAAGGAGGAATCAGCAGAGGTGGAGATGGAGGATGGAGTAGGAGGAGGAGAAGAAGAGGCAGGCTTGCATGCAATCCATGACGGTAACACCAAATCCACACGGTGTTACATGCTTGATGGCCGTCAGAAGGTTCAGAACACGTGTCTGTGGTCAGATGTATCTTGGCACCGACACTGTGTGCCAGAGAAACATACACTTGCCACTGAACATGGCCATATTGCTCTGGGATGCCCTTCTGGGAGAAATATTTTTTTCAGGGGACCTTCCGTTGTGTTGTGCCAATGGCCACATATTTTCTAAAGGCCTCCGAGTCCACCAGTTTATATGACAGTAGTTGGCGGACTAGCAGTTCCGACGAGCCGGCGGTCAGCCGTTGGGCAAGAGGGTTATCCGGCATCAACGAGATTTTACATTTGAACATTTGGGCCATGGAAGTCTGCCTTTTGCCAGATGAACGCAATGACGGCATGGTGGAAGGTGGAGTGGAGGACAAATGGGAGGAGAGAGGAGAAGAGGCAGGCACGTGGAGCACTGGGAGTGTGGCTTTGTGGGTTCTGACGGTGTTGCTCCCACTGGGCTCGGTGATGGAAGGCCAGGTGCCTTCTTAAGCCAGTCTTGCCTAGGTGAGTGTTAGACTTACCGCGACTTACGCTGCAATTGACAGCACAGGCTGCACATGGCAACACTATTGTCAGCAGCTGACACGTAAAAAAAATCCCACACTGCAGGGCCATGTGCCAGCGTCTTGAGAGTGCCAGATGTGACCATGCATGATGGATGGCTTGCTCCAGATACATTTTCAGTCTGCTCATTGCTTCCTGTGCACTGCAAGTTCTGCCTGCTTCTCCTCCTTCTCCATATCTGCCGCTCTCTTTCTCCCTCTGAACTCCCCTCCTCTCCGTCTCTTGTGGGCATCCATGTGACATCTATCGACACGTCATCATCATCACCTTCACTACCACTGACATTAGATATCTCAGAGTAGGCAGCAACAGCAGGGACCACCCTCCTTGGGCTGATCTGGGTACTGTCATCAGACCACTGGGTGGCGGCCGTTGCTATCTCCTCTTCCTCATCCAATGCCAAGAATGGCTGCGCATTGGTAAGGTCTGGAAATTGATGAAAAAATAATTCCTTGACTCGAGTGGAGGGGCTATGGTGGTGGTGGTGTCTTTGGGGATGCACACAGCAGAGAGTGAGGAGGATGCTGATATAGAGGATGAGGAGGGTGCAGAAGGCTAAGTGAGCCACTCAACCAACTCTGGTGCGTTCTTTGACGTAATCGCACTCACCTTCTACAACTTGCCAATAAGGCTTTGGCCTGGTGCACCTGCCCGACCCCTCCCACCCCTGCGGAATGGCCTGCCTCTTCCTCTGCCTGTCATTTTCAAAATTACCCTCTTACAAAGTCCATATAGAAGAGCAGTATTTGTGGAAGCAGGTATATAGAACTCCTTAATCAGTTTTATTTGGGGGCAACTGGTATATCACACCAGTTGCAATTAGTTGCTCCAATAGCAATGGTCCCTCTGTATAGCTGCGGTATCTCAGCAGAACCGCACACAAATGCTGCCCAATACAAATTCACTATATAGAAAATATTTTATAGGTATATCCCACCCCTGCCTCAATTAGTTTTTTTGGGGGGCAATTGGTATATGACACCAGTTACAAAAGCGTTT
This sequence comes from Bufo gargarizans, assembly GCF_014858855.1. NCBI lineage: Eukaryota > Metazoa > Chordata > Amphibia > Anura > Bufonidae > Bufo > Bufo gargarizans. Next base: position 305,149,387 of record NC_058084.1, read on the forward strand.
CTCCCTCTGTATAGCTGCGATAACTCAGCAGAACCGCACAAAAATGCTAAACAATACAAATGCACTATGTAGAAATTATATTATAAGTATATTACACCCCTGTCTCAATCGTTTTTTGGGGGGGCAACTGGTATATCGCACCAATTGCAATTAGTTGTTCCAATAGCATTGGTCCCTCTGTATAGCTGCGGTATCTAAGCAGAACTGCACACAAATTTGCACGATACAAATGCACTATATAGAAAGTATATTATAGGTATATCACACCCCTTTCTCAATCAGTTTTTTTGGGGGGGCAACTGTTAAATAACACCAGTTGCAATTAGTTGTTCCAATAGCGTTTGTCCCGCTGTATAGCTGCGGTATCTCAGCAGAACCGCACACAAATGCTGCACACTACAAATGCACTATATAGAAAGTATATTATAGGTATATCACACCTCTGCCTCAATCAGTTTTTTGGGGGGCAACTGGTATATCACACCAGTTGCAATTAGTTGTTCCAATAGCATTTGTCCCTCTGTATAGCTAGTATAACTGAAACAATCATCAAAAAGATGAAAAGCTATGTTTGAGAATATACTCAATATTTAAAAAATATTAAAAAAAAAAACAGAAACACACATATATGATAATAATATATTATTGGATGACATCATAAAACTCAACATATAAATAAATGATTTGTATGGATATTAAATAGCAGTAATGCAGTTAACGCTGCGAATCAGCAGCTTACCAGTAGGTATACACAAGGTGACAATACCCCCTAAAGACCATTCCAAATGGATTAGCAGCAACATGCATGAGGAGACAGAAAAACTTCCTCAGCAAGCCAAAGGAGGGAGTATGTTACAATGATCCAGGTAAATAAATGCAGGCAAAAACCACAGAGGTTACAGCAACCAAAAAAGGGTAGCACAAATAATATCATGGAAAAAAAGAAGAAAAAGGGAAGAAACGAGGGGGGGAGGGAGGGGGCGGGCTATGTTTATTAACCCCATAAAGTGCAAATGCATATCAAAAATGGACCAATAACAATAGTAACAATTATATAATGATAATACATCCTATGTATGTTTATTTGAACAAATATACATGTATAGTGCAGTTTAATATTTCATAAACACCTTAGACATGATTATATACATGAATAACCAACGGTCTCAATTAAATGGTACACTCCCAAAATATAAGATATATCACAACAAGAAATAAGTGCGTAACACACCAAGTATGAATAATAAAATATCAAGTTTATTAATATCCTTTAAAAATGAACATTACTTCACAGTACATACTGTATATGTGAACCAGCGGGGACTAACCATCAACTGCCATCAACTGCCAGTGGATGGGACGGGATATATTAAAACATAACATTGTGATCGAAGATGGAGTATATGAAGAAAATGGCGATTTCAAATCCGTACCAGGTTTTGTGGGAAAAAAACAAATTCCACAGTGGTTGATGGTAATCTAATTACCAACGGCTATATAAAGAGAGTGATAAGGGGGACTCGTTACCACTGAGGAAGGGGTGATAACAAACCCCAAAACGCGCTTGGTGCTAAGACCCCCCTGATGGACATTGACAACATCTGCTGAAGACCTTATGTGCCTAATGCAACCCTGACCAGCAAAAGACCCGATGTTCGTTTTAATAGGATCACTGCACGACCATACAAGGTTCATTCACACGTGCAAACAAGGTCCAGCGCAGAAGACGGAGACTGCACACATTTGAGTGCCGGCTCTTAGACTTACGGAGCGGCAGTCAATAGTGATCGAGGGGAAAGGCAGAAGCATGTACAAGGTCCAAACACAGTCATCAACTGTACCGGAACCTCAGCAGAAGAATGCATCTATGGGAATGGCCAGCAAAATTTCAGCTGAACAGTGAGTACAGCGGGACGCGGCATGTTTAATCACTGCAACCAACAACTAAGTCCGCCACTCTCCTAATCGGAGGAGACGCAAATTGTGGGGTTCGTATACCCCAAAAGGACAGTAATATTTTACATAACCACTAGACTGGAGTAACATCCAGCAGAAGGACTTGTCACCCGAACCATTCAGAGGATATTTTAGTAGTTTTAGATTATTTTAGTAGTTAAGTGATAATTATTCCGGATTTTTATGGTCTATTTTATATGCATTATATATTTATATGTATTAAATCTAATTGTTCATATATGCTGCAGAAATACTGTTAATAAACTATGTGGTTTCGTATATAGTGAGAGTGCCCAGTATTTTGTTAACCATTAACCTACACTATCTACCACTAAATATCCAGATTATATATGAGGTATCAGAAGGATAATAAAACAGCAATTCAGCACAACAAAATAATCACACTCCTCTCTCTCTCTCTCACCACTGAAACAGCACAAAATGGCTGCTGGAAATTTTCTTATATAGTAAGGGGTAGACGACTTTCCTGTTGGTTGCTAGGGATGTTGCTAAGCTATGACCGAGATATTGCAGCCTTCTCATTGGCCCTCAAGCTCGAAGCAGGGAGGGATCATGTGTACTGTGAAAATAAAAAATCTAGAATATTCGAAATTACGAATATATATCACTATATTCTAAATATTCGCAAATTCTCAATGTGCTGATATTCACGGTTAATATTCGCGAATCAAATATTCGTGCTCAACACTAGTAGGCAGTATAGTATAGATCCGAAGGAGCTGAGCAGATTGAGATAGTTTTGTGGGAAAAGAATCAGGGGACTTTTATCTGCTATCATTATTTTGTGGCTAAAAATATTGTAAGTGATGTCCAGTGCAATATTTGTCGACTTCTGGTGAGTTACTCCTTCACATACTACTTTCAGAAGTGGATTGAAAAGTTGGGCAGATTTTGCCAGAAGATCACATTTAAGTCACATTTATGAAGTGTGACAATTTAAATGTGTCCCAGGGCCTGTGGCTCAGTCATATGGCTTCCTGGTCAATGAGTTGGTAACCTGGGGTCTGTGGGTCAGCATGCCCATCTCAGTACTTTCTTCTGGTCACTAATAGTGTTGATCCCGAATATTTGAATTTCAAATTTTTATTGCGAATATAGGTACTTTTAATCAGTACACATGATCCCTCCCTGCTTCTAGCTTGTGGGCCAATGAGAAGGCTGCAGTATTATTGACTTTAGGAGTAATGTTGATAACGAATATTCGAATTTTGAATTTTTATCGTGAATATAGGTACTAAATTTGCGAATATTTCGAATATAGGGATGTATATTCGTAATTTTGAATATTCAATTTTCATTTTAATCAGTACACATGATCCCTCCCTGCTTCTAGCTTGTGGGCCAATGAGAAGGCTGCAGTATTATTGACTTTAGGAGTTGTATTGTTTGTGAATTTTCGTAATGCGAATGTTCGTAATACAAATTTTTTATTGCTAATTTTTCAACTTACAACTATTAGACAAAGAAGATTATAATACTATATTAGCTAAATTGCTCTATACTCGTTTTTTTTCCAGAATATTCGCTATATTGCTATAACTTTGTTTTTTCGAATATTCGTAATATTCTAAAACAAGAATATATAGCAATATAGCGAATATTCGGAAAAAAAATATATGAGCAATTTAGCTAATATAGTGCTATAATCTTCTTTGTCTAATAGTTGTCATTTTTTTCTCATCTGAAGTTCAGATTGGAAAAAAATTACAACTATAAAAAAAAGATTATAGCACTATATTAGCTAAATATTCCAAAAAACAAATATAGAACAATTTAGCTAATATAGTGCTATAATCTATTTTTTATAGTTGTCATTTTTTTCCAATCTGAACTTCAGATGAGGAAAAAAATTACAACTATTAGACAAATAAGATTATAGCACTATATTATAAAGTGCATGTGCTGCCAAAAATTACAAGAGAGAGGCACTCTGATACAACCTGTATATAACAAAAAGGAGGGCCTCATTCACATTGTGGTACAATTGTTCAGGTAGTGGGACGCCTACACTCATAAAGTCTATGCACTAAGTGAAAGAGCTGCCAAAAATCACAAGGAATCGGCACTCCAATACACCTTTTGTTACATATAAAGGAGGGCATCATACACAGCCTTGAAAAATTATGATTGATGGCCTACTGGTGACCCTCAAAAACATTCGGAACAAGGGCCTGCTGATCTGACCATCTAAAATATTAGGGGCGAGGGCCTGCTGGTGATCTGACCATCTATAATATTAGGGGTTAGGGTCTGCTGCTGAGATGACCATTTAAAACATTAGGGGTGGGGGTCTGCTGCTGAGCTGACCATCTAAAACATTATGGACGAGGGCCTGCTGGTGACCCTCTAAAACATTAGGGGTGAGGTCTGCTGCTGAGCTGACCATTTAAAACATTAGGGGAGAGGGTCTGCTGCTGAGATGATCATTTAAAACATTAGGGGTGAGTGCCTGCTGCTGATCTGACCATCTAAATCATTATTGGCGAGGGCCTGCTGGTGACCCTCTAAAACATTAGGGGTAAGGGTCTGCTGCTGAGCGGACCCTCTAAAATATTAGGAACAAGTGCAGCCAAATAAGCATGTTGATATGATGGAGGAGGAGGATGAGAAAAGGGAGATTGAAAGTTAAACATATACCCTTTTAGTGGTGGAAGGGGTGCATGGGAACACTGTGTATTCGAAACACCGTAAAAGTCACATTTAAAGTGCCTTCATGTTCAGCCGCTTTCCTCTGGTGGAGTAGAGAAGTCAGGGGAAATCCAGGCCTTGTTCAGCATTTTCAGTTGACAGGCGGATGTGTTTATCAGTTATTATGCCCCCAGCAGCACTAAATACATGCTCTGACAAAACACTGACGGCAGAGTAGGCCAGCACCTTCAAGGCGTAGAGCGCCAGTTTGTGCCACGTGTCTAGTTTGGACACCCAATAGTTGTAAGGCACAGAGGGATCACTGAGGACGCTGACACGGTCTGCTACGTACTCCTTTATCATCTTCCAAAACGTTTCCCTCCTTGTGACAGTAGGTTGCGCATCAAGGTGAGGGTGCTAGCGTGTGTCATGAAACTGTCCCAGGCCTTGGAGAGTGTTGCCCTGCCTATGTTGGAACTGCTGAGTGTTCCCCTCGTCTCCCCTCCTCGGTTTCCCAAGAAACTACAAACTCCACCGCCAGTGTGGTCCGGTGGAAATCTTTGGAGCAATTTTTACACAAGGACCTTCTGGTATTGCACAATTTTGCCAGTCCACTCCACCACAGAAATGAGAGATGAGAAGTTCTCGTTGTAGCGGGGGTTGAGAAGGGTGAACAACCAGCAATTGTGTTGGCCATAATGCGTATAATGCGAGGGTCACTGGAAAGGCAGCATAACACAAAGTCAGCCATGTGTGCCAGAGTCCCAACAGAGAACACACAGAGAGAATGCACCAAACAGATATAACACTGACTATGCTGGCAAGACATAAGTAAAGGTATTAAAAGCTGAGACTTTCGCCAATATGTTCCAGTCATGGAGATATCGGAGCCCACATGCACCACGTCACGGTTTCTCAGCATGGCAAGGGGTCCTAACCACTGCTCTGACTATGGTGTGAACACGGTCTGGGGATGATATAATTCAGCTCACAGCCAAGCTCCCCACAGGCAAGACTTCACTGTCCTCATCAGGAGGATGACTCTCAATCTCTTCATCCTCTTCCTCCTCTTCGGCTCATCCACGCTAAACAGATAGAATAAACCTGCTATGGGTACTACCCTCTGTAGTGGAGGCAACCGTCTCCTGCTCCTCCTCCTCATCATCGTCATTATCTAATTATTTCTGAGAGAGGAACGGAGGGTGTTCTGGGTATCACCCTGTGCACTGTCTTCCCCCATTTCCACCTCTTCCACATGCAAAGCGCCTGCCTTCATTGTTAGCAGCGAGCGCTTCTGTAGACACAGAAGTGGGATGGTTACGCTGATAATAGAGGCATCACCGCTCACCATCTGTGTTGATTCCTCAAAGTTGAGTAAAGCCTCACAGAGGTAAGACATCCATGCCCACTTGTCACTTGTGAAGAGCGGAAGCTGACTGGAAAGGCGATGACCATGTTGCAGCTGGTATTCCACTACTGCTCTCTGCTGCTCACAAAGCCTAGCCAACATGTGGAATGTGGAGCTCCAGCGCGTGCTCACTAGTGTTGATCATGAATATTCTATTCGCAAATTTTTATTGCGAATATTGGTACTTCGAGAATCCGCGAATATCTAGAATATAGTGCTATATCTTCGTAATAGAGAATATTCTAGATATTTTTTAATCAGTACCCATAACCCCTCACTGCTTCTTGATTGTGGGCCAATGAGAAGGCTGCAATATCTTTGACTTTAGGAGTAGTGTTGATTGCAAATTTTAGTATCAAAAAATTTTTTAGCAAATTTTCCGATTGACGATTCTGTCAATCAAAAAAATAATGACTTTAGATCACGAATTTTCGAAGTTGCGAATATATGATGAATATTAAACCAAATATTTGTGAAATATTGCAAATTTGAATATTGCCCCTGCCGCTCATCACTAGTGCTTACATTGAGGTAGGTTTTGAGAAACCTCTGAACCACTAAGTTTAACACGTGGGCTAGGCATGGTATGTGTGTGAGCTTGCCGAGCTCGAAAGCCGCCACCAAGTTACGGCCATTATCAGACAGGTTGAGTGGCAAGAGCCACAGCTCAGTCTGGTCTCTTATACCCTGCCACAGCTCTGCGGTGATTTGCTGTTTGTCACCTAAGCAAATTATTTTCAGCTGGGTTGTTGCCGCTTCCCCACTGCAGTGCTACACTGCTTCCAGCTACTGACTGATGACTGATTGGTGCTGCAAGATGAGAATTCAGAGGTGGAAGTGGAGGAGGTGAAGGGGGGTTGCAGCCAGTAATGTAGGTGGTGGCGGAAATCTTGATAGAAGTAGGGCCCGCAATCCTTGGCGTCAATAGCACCTGTGCCATCCCAGGGTGCGACTCGCTCCCGGCCTCCACAACATTCACCCAGTGTGCCATCAGGGAAATGTAGCGTCCCTGGCCAAAAGCACTTGTCCATGTGTCAGTCATTAAGTGAACCTTCCCAATAACTGTGTTGGTCAGGGCACGGGTGATGTTACGGGACAAATGCTGGAGTAAGGAGGGGGCGGCACACCGAGAAAAATATTGGCAGCTGGGGACTGAGTAACAAGGGACCACTGCCGCCACCAGGCTGTGGAAAGCCACAACAACATTTCCAGGGCCAGCAATTTGGAAAGGTGAGCATTTAGTGGGTTGGTGGGTGGCTGGGTATTTGTACTTTCATTCAAAGGCCTGGGTATGGACATCTGTACGCTGCGCTGGGACACAGAAGTGGATGTGCTAGCTGGTGCTTGCGAAGGTCCAGGTGCGGGGCGAGAGGAATCCGGGCCTGCATCTTGGACAGGGTATTGACCAGCATGTAACACAGGGGAAGAGGAGGCAGTGGTTTGTGATTGTTGCCCACCTATTAGGGTGCTTTGATGCCATGTGGTGGATCATGCTGGTGGTGGTGAGGTTGCTAGTGTTCACACCCCTGCTCATTTTGGTACGGCATAGGTTGCAAATGACAATTCTTTTATCGTTCGCACTTTCCTCAAAAAAGCGCCAGACTGCGGAACACCTACCCCTTGGCAAGTGGGTGCTCCTGGGAACAGTTTCAGGCCTGTTTGGTGTGGCCAGCCTTCTCCTTTTTGCCACCCCACTGCCTCTTCCAGCCTGTTGCAGTGCTGCAGATCCCTCCTCTTTACTGCTGTCCTCGCTCAGCTTGCCATCTTCCCAGGTTGGGTCAGTGATTTCATCGTCCACCACCTCCTCTTCCACTTCCTCACTCTGGTAATCCTCCTGACTTGTTAACCTAACAAGAACCTCACTTATTGGCAACTGTGTCTCATCCTCATCATGAACCTCTTGAGACATTAATTGCGGTTGACTTATTGGCAACTGTGTCTCATCATCATCATCCACCTCTGGAACATGAAGCTAGGTATCATAGATTAGTGTGTTTCTTATGCTCTGGCAGCAGGCACAGTTTCACCGCGCCTAGGGCCAAGGCCTCTGCGTGAACCATCAGCAGCACGGCCACTTCCCCATCCCTTACTGCTCGCCTTGAGCATATTAAAATGTATATAGTCTTGCAAGTATGTCAAACGTACAGTAGCGCAGGTTTTCTAAGTGTATGCACAAATAAATTAAACTGAATGCCGCTGTCACCAGCGCCCAAAAATTAGACTGAATGTCACTGATATTTAGGATGGTCAAATGTTATACAGGAGATGTAGCGCAGGTAATGTCACTGCTAGAGTTGAGCGAACACCTGGATGTTCGGGTTCGAGAAGTTCGGCCGAACATCCCGGAAATGTTCGGGTTCGGGATCCGAACCCGATCCGAACTTCGTCCCGAACCCCATTGAAGTCAATGGGGACCCGAACTTTTCGGCACTAAAACGGCTGTAAAACAGCCCAGGAAAGGGCTAGAGGGCTGCAAAAGGCAGCAACATGTAGGTAAATCCCCTGCAAACAAATGTGGATAGGGAAATTAATTAAAATAAAAATTAAATAAATAAAAATTAACCAAAATCAATTGGAGAGAGGTTCCATAGCAGAGAATCTGGCTTCCCGTCACCCACCACTGGAACAGTCCATTCTCAGATATTTAGGCCCCGGCACCCAGGCAGAGGAGAGAGGTCCCGTAACAGAGAATCTGTCTTCATGTCAGCAGAGAATTAGTCTGCATGTCATAGCAGAGAATGAGGCTTCACGTCAGCCACCACTGCAACAGTCCATTGGCATATATTTAGGCCCAGCACACACACAGGCAGAGGAGAGAGGTCCCGTAACAGAGAATCTGTCTTCATGTCAGCAGAGAATTAGTCTGCATGTCATAGCAGAGAATGAGGCTTCACGTCACCCACCACTGCAACAGTCCATTGGCATATATTTAGGCCTAGCACACAGGCAGAGCAGAGAGGTCCCGTAACAGACAATCTGGCTTCATGACAGCAGAGAATCAGTCTGCATGTCATAGCAGAGAATGAGGCTTCACGTCAGCCACCACTGCAACAGTCCATTGGCATATATTTAGGCCTAGCACACAGGCAGAGCAGAGAGGTCCCGTAACAGACAATCTGGCTTCATGTCAGCAGAGAATCAGTCTGCATGTCATAGCAGAGAATGAGGCTTCACGTCACCCACCACTGCAACAGTCCATTGGCATATATTTAGGCCTAGCACACAGGCAGAGCAGAGAGGTCCCGTAACAGACAATCTGGCTTCATGACAGCAGAGAATCAGTCTGCATGTCATAGCAGAGAATGAGGCTTCACGTCACCCACCACTGCAACAGTCCATTGGCATATATTTAGGCCTAGCACACAGGCAGAGCAGAGAGGTCCCGTAACAGACAATCTGGCTTCATGTCAGCAGAGAATCAGTCTGCATGTCATAGCAGAGAATGAGGCTTCACGTCACCCACCACTGCAACAGTCCATTGGCATATATTTAGGCCTAGCACACAGGCAGAGCAGAGAGGTCCCGTAACAGACGATCTGGCTTCATGTCAGCAGAGAATCAGTCTGCATGTCATAGCAGAGAATCAGGCTTCACGTCAGCCACCACTGCAACAGTCCATTGTCATAAATTTAGGCCCAGCACCCAGGCAGAGGAGAGAGGTCCCGTAACAGACAATCTGGCTTCATGTCAGCAGAGAATTAGTCTGCATGTCATAGCAGAGAATCAGGCTTCATGTCAGCCACCACTGCAACAGTCCATTGGCATATATTTAGGCCTAGCACACAGGCAGAGGAGAGGTTCATTCAACTTTGGGTAGCATCGCAATATAATGGTAAAATGAAAATAAAAATAGGATTGAATGAGGAAGTGCCCTGGAGTCCAATAATATATGGTTATGGGGAGGTAGTTAATGTCTAATCTGGACAAGGGACGGACAGGTCCTGTGGGATCCATGCCTGGTTCATTTTTATGAACGTCAGCTTGTCCACATTGGCTGTAGACAGGCGGCTGCGTTTGTCTGTAATGACGCCCCCTGCCGTGCTGAATACACGTTCAGACAAAACGCTGGCTGCCGGGCAGGCCAGCACCTCCAAGGCATAAAAGGCTAGCTCTGGCCACGTGGACAATTTAGAGACCCAGAAGTTGAATGGGGCCGAACCATCAGTCAGTACGTGGAGGGGTGTGCACACGTACTGTTCCACCATGTTAGTGAAATGTTGCCTCCTGCTAACACGTTGCGTATCAGGTGGTGGTGCAGTTAGCTGTGGCGTGTTGACAAAAGTTTTCCACATCTCTGCCATGCTAACCCTGCCCTCAGAGGAGCTGGCCGTGACACAGCTGCCTTGGCGACCTCTTGCTCCTCCTCTGCCTTGGCCTTGGGCTTCCACTTGTTCCCCTGTGACATTTGGGAATGCTCTCAGTAGCGCGTCTACCAACGTGCGCTTGTACTCGCGCATCTTCCTATCACGCTCCAGTGCAGGAAGTAAGGTGGGCACATTGTCTTTGTAGCGTGGATCCAGCAGGGTGGCAACCCAGTAGTCCGCACAGGTTAAATGTGGGCAACTCTGCTGTCGTTGCGCAGGCACTGCAGCATGTAGTCGCTCATGTGTGCCAGGCTGCCCAGGGGTAAGGACAAGCTGTCCTCTGTGGGAGGCGTATCGTCATCGTCCTGCCTTTCCCCCCAGCCACGCACCAGTGATGGACCCGAGCTGCGTTGGGTGCCACCCCGCTGTGACCATGCTTCATCCTCATCCTCCTCCACCTCCTCCTCATCCTCGTCCTCCTCGTCCTCCAGTAGTGGGCCCTGGCTGGCCACATTTGTACCTGGCCTCTGCTGTTGCAAAAAACCTCCCTCTGAGTCACTTCGAAGAGACTGGCCTGAAAGTGCTAAAAATGACCCCTCTTCCTCATCCTCCTCCTCCTCCTCCTGGGCCACCTCCTGTTCCATCATCGCCCTAAGTGTTTTCTCAAGGAGACATAGAAGTGGTATTGTAACGCTGATAACGGTGTCATCGCCACTGGCCATGTTGGTGGAGTACTCGAAACAGCGCAACAGGGCACACAGGTCTCGCATGGAGGCCCAGTCATTGGTGGTGAAGTGGTGCTGTTCTGTAGTGCGACTGACCCGTGCGTGCTGCAGCTGAAACTCCACTATGGCCTGCTGCTGCTCGCACAGTCTGTCCAGCATGTGCAAGGTGGAGTTCCACCTGGTGGGCACGTCGCATATGAGGCGGTGAGCGGGAAGGCCGAAGTTACGCTGTAGCGCAGACAGGCGAGCAGCAGCAGGATGTGAACGCCGGAAGCGCGAACAGACGGCCCGCACTTTATGCAGCAGCTCTGACATGTCGGGGTAGTTGTGAATGAACTTCTGCACCACCAAATTCAGCACATGCGCCAAGCAAGGGATGTGCGTCAAATTGGCTAGTCCCAGAGCTGCAACGAGATTTCGCCCATTATCACACACCACCAGGCCGGGCTTGAGGCTCACCGGCAGCAACCACTCGTCGGTCTGTTGTTCAATACCCCGCCACAACTCCTGTGCGGTGTGGGGCCTGTCCCCCAAACATATGAGTTTCAGAATGGCCTGCTGACGTTTACCCCGGGCTGTGCTGAAGTTGGTGGTGAAGGTGTTTGGCTGACTGGATGAGCAGGTGGAAGAAGAGGAGGAGGAAGCCGAGAAGGAGGAGGTGGCAACAGGAGGCAAAGAATGTTGCCCTGCGATCCTTGGCGGCGGCAGGACGTGCGCCAAACAGCTCTCCGCCTGGGGCCCAGCTGCCACTACATTTACCCAGTGTGCAGTTAGGGAGATATAGCGTCCCTGGCCGTGCTTACTGGTCCACGTATCTGTGGTTAGGTGGACCTTGCTACAGATGGCGTTGCGCAGTGCACACTTGATTTTATCGGATACTTGGTTGTGCAGGGAAGGCACGGCTCTCTTGGAGAAGTAGTGCCGGCTGGGAACAACATACTGTGGGACAGCAAGCGACATGAGCTGTTTGAAGCTGTCTGTGTCCACCAGCCTAAATGACAGCATTTCATAGGCCAGTAGTTTAGAAATGCTGGCATTCAGGGCCAGGGATCGAGGGTGGCTAGGTGGGAATTTACGCTTTCTATCAAATGTTTGTGAGATGGAGAGCTGAACGCTGGCGTGTGACATGGTTGAGACGCTTGGTGACGGAGGTGGTGGTGGTGGTGTTGGTGGTACATCCCCTGTTTGCTGGGCGGCAGGTGCCAACGTTCCTCCAGAGGCGGAGGAAGAGGCCGAGGCGGCAGCAGCAGAATAGGCCGAGGCGGCAGCAGCAGAAGAGGTAGCAGGGGGAGCCTGAGTGACTTCCTTGGTTTTAAGGTGTTTACTCCACTGCAGTTCATGCTTTGCATGCAGGTGCCTGGTCATGCAGGTTGTGCTCAGGTTCAGAACGTTAATGCCTCGCTTCAGGCTCTGATGGCACAGCGTGCAAACCACTCGGGTCTTGTCGTCAGCACATTGTTTGAAGAAGTGCCATGCCAGGGAACTCCTTGAAGCTGCCTTTGGGGTGCTCGGTCCCAGATGGCGGCGGTCAGTAGCAGGCGGAGTCTCTTGGCGGCGGGTGTTCTGCTTTTGCCCACTGCTCCCTCTTTTGCTACGCTGTTGGCTCGGTCTCACCACTGCCTCTTCCTCCGAACTGTGAAAGTCAGTGGCACGACCTTCATTCCATGTGGGGTCTAGGACCTCATCGTCCCCTGCATCGTCTTCCACCCAGTCTTGATCCCTGACCTCCTGTTCAGTCTGCACACTGCAGAAAGACGCAGCAGTTGGCACCTGTGTTTCGTCATCATCAGAGACATGCTGAGGTGGTATTCCCATGTCCTCATCATCAGGAAACATAAGTGGTTGTGCGTCAGTGCATTCTATGTCTTTCACCGCTGGGGAAGGGCTAGGTGGATGCCCTTGGGAAACCCTGCCAGCGGAGTCTTCAAACAGCATAAGAGACTGCTGCATAACTTGAGGCTGAGACAGTTTCCCTGGTATGCATGGGGGTGATGTGACAGACTGATGGGGTTGGTTTTCAGGCGCCATCTGTGCGCTTTCTGCAGAAGACTGGGTGGGAGATAATGTGAACGTGCTGGATCCACTGTCGGCCACCCAATTGACTAATGCCTGTACCTGCTCAGGCCTTACCATCCTTAGAACGGCATTGGGCCCCACCATATATCGCTGTAAATTCTGGCGGCTACTGGGACCTGAGGTAGTTGGTACACTAGGACGTGTGGATGTGGCAGAACGGCCACGTCCTCTCCCAGCACCAGAGGGTCCACTAACACCACCACGACCATGTCCACGTCCGCGTCCCTTACTAGATGTTTTTCTCATTGTTATGGTTCACCACAACAACAAATATATTATTTGGCCCAATGTATTGTATTCAAATTCAGCGGGATATAAATTTGAGGCCTAGTATTTAGGCGCTGGGTGACCGGTATGGATTTAGTGACAGAATTAGACTTGGAAATGCACAGAAGCGTGTGTGTGAAGTTATTCTGAATGACCCAATGTGCACCTTGAATATTATATACCCTTTTTGGGATAGATTTCAAATAGCTCTGATATAGCAGGAACCACTAAATTATGAAATTGCTAAATTGGGAATTGTACTTCAACCCAGAACAAAAAATGTGCTTTGACGGGCACTAAATAACTTTCCCAGCTACAACAGTACAGCGGTAACGAGAGATTTAGAGGGATTTAAATTTGAGGCCTAGTATTTAGGCGCTGGGTGACAGGTATGGGTTTAGTGACAGAATTAGACTTGGAAATACACAGTAGCGGGTGTGTGTGAAGTTATTCTGAATGACCCAATGTGCACCTTCAATATTATATACCCTTTTTGGGATAGATTTCAAATAGCTCTGATATAGCAGGAACCACTAAATTATGAAATTGCTAAATTGGGAATTGTACTTCAACCCAGAACAAAAAATGTGCTTTGACGGACACTAAATATCTTGCCCAGCAACAACAGTACAGCGGTGGGTAACGAGAGATTTAGAGGGATTTAAATTTGAGGCCTAGTATTTAGGCGCTGGGTCACCGGTATGGATTTAGTGACAGAATTAGACTTGGAAATGCACAGAAGCGTGTGTGTGAAGTTATTCTGAATGACCCTATGTGCACCTTCAATATTATATACCCTTTTAGGGATAGATTTCAAATAGCTCTGATATAGCAGAAACCACTAAATTATGAAATTGCTAAATTGGGAATTGTACTTCAACCCAGAACAAAAAATGTGCTTTGACGGACACTAAATATCTTGCCCAGCAACAACAGTACAGCGGTGGGTAACGAGAGATTTAGAGGGATTTAAATTTGAGGCCTAGTATTTAGGCGCTGGGTGACAGGTATGGGTTTAGTGACAGAATTAGACTTGGAAATACACAGTAGCGGGTGTGTGTGAAGTTATTCTGAATGACCCAATGTGCACCTTCAATATTATATACCCTTTTTGGGATAGATTTCAAATAGCTCTGATATAGCAGGAACCACTAAATTATGAAATTGCTAAATTGGGAATTGTACTTCAACCCAGAACAAAAAATGTGCTTTGACGGACACTAAATATCTTGCCCAGCAACAACAGTACAGCGGTGGGTAACGAGAGATTTAGAGGGATTTAAATTTGAGGCCTAGTATTTAGGCGCTGGGTCACCGGTATGGATTTAGTGACAGAATTAGACTTGGAAATGCACAGAAGCGTGTGTGTGAAGTTATTCTGAATGACCCTATGTGCACCTTCAATATTATATACCCTTTTAGGGATAGATTTCAAATAGCTCTGATATAGCAGAAACCACTAAATTATGAAATTGCTAAATTGGGAATTGTACTTCAACCCAGAACAAAAAATGTGCTTTGACGGACACTAAATATCTTGCCCAGCAACAACAGTACAGCGGTGGGTAACGAGAGATTTAGAGGGATTTAAATTTGAGGCCTAGTATTTAGGCGCTGGGTGACAGGTATGGGTTTAGTGACAGAATTAGACTTGGAAATACACAGTAGCGGGTGTGTGTGAAGTTATTCTGAATGACCCAATGTGCACCTTCAATATTATATACCCTTTTTGGGATAGATTTCAAATAGCTCTGATATAGCAGGAACCACTAAATTATGAAATTGCTAAATTGGGAATTGTACTTCAACCCAGAACAAAAAATGTGCTTTGACGGACACTAAATATCTTGCCCAGCAACAACAGTACAGCGGTGGGTAACGAGAGATTTAGAGGGATTTAAATTTGAGGCCTAGTATTTAGGCGCTGGGTCACCGGTATGGATTTAGTGACAGAATTAGACTTGGAAATGCACAGAAGCGTGTGTGTGAAGTTATTCTGAATGACCCTATGTGCACCTTCAATATTATATACCCTTTTAGGGATAGATTTCAAATAGCTCTGATATAGCAGAAACCACTAAATTATGAAATTGCTAAATTGGGAATTGTACTTCAACCCAGAACAAAAAATGTGCTTTGACGGACACTAAATATCTTGCCCAGCAACAACAGTACAGCGGTGGGTAACGAGAGATTTAGAGGGATTTAAATTTGAGGCCTAGTATTTAGGCGCTGGGTCACCGGTATGGATTTAGTGACAGAATTAGACTTGGAAATGCACAGAAGCGTGTGTGTGAAGTTATTCTGAATGACCCTATGTGCACCTTCAATATTATATACCCTTTTAGGGATAGATTTCAAATAGCTCTGATATAGCAGAAACCACTAAATTATGAAATTGCTAAATTGGGAATTGTACTTCAACCCAGAACAAAAAATGTGCTTTGACGGACACTAAATATCTTGCCCAGCAACAACAGTACAGTGGTGGGTAACGAGAGATTTAGAGGGATTTAAATTTGAGGCCTAGTATTTAGGCGCTGGGTCACCGGTATGGATTTAGTGACAGAATTAGACTTGGAAATGCACAGAAGCGTGTGTGTGAAGTTATTCTGAATGACCCTATGTGCACCTTCAATATTATATACCCTTTTAGGGATAGATTTCAAATAGCTCTGATATAGCAGAAACCACTAAATTATGAAATTGCTAAATTGGGAATTGTACTTCAACCCAGAACAAAAAATGTGCTTTGACGGACACTAAATATCTTGCCCAGCAACAACAGTACAGCGGTGGGTAACGAGAGATTTAGAGGGATTTAAATTTGAGGCCTAGTATTTAGGCGCTGGGTGACAGGTATGGGTTTAGTGACAGAATTAGACTTGGAAATACACAGTAGCGGGTGTGTGTGAAGTTATTCTGAATGACCCAATGTGCACCTTCAATATTATATACCCTTTTTGGGATAGATTTCAAATAGCTCTGATATAGCAGGAACCACTAAATTATGAAATTGCTAAATTGGGAATTGTATTTCAACCCAGAACAAGAAATGTGCTTGAACGGACACTAATTAACTCGCCCAGCTACAGCACTAGGGACAGATTTAGCTGGATATAAATTTGAGGCCTAGTATTTAGGCGCTGGGTGACCGGTATGGATTTAGTGACAGAATTAGACTGGGATATGGCCAAAAAATGAACAGACTATTGCTGGTTAAATGCACTTGGTGTGACAGCTTCACCCTGATGTAGGCTTTAGCCAAAAAACAACCACACCATTGAGGGTTAAATGCACTTGGTGACAGGCGCAGCTTGCCCCTGATTTTGTATATGGCCAAAAAATGAACAGACTATTGCTGGTTAAATGCACTTGGTGTGACAGCTTCACCCTGATGTAGGCTTTAGCCAAAAAACAACCACACCATTGAGGGTTAAATGCACTTGGTGACAGGCGCAGCTTGCCCCTGATTTTGTATATGGCCAAAAAATGAACAGACTATTGCTGGTTAAATGCACTTGGTGTGACAGCTTCACCCTGATGTAGGCTTTAGCCAAAAAACAACCACACCATTGAGGGTTAAATGCACTTGGTGACAGGCGCAGCTTGCCCCTGATTTTGTATATGGCCAAAAAATGAACAGACTATTGCTGGTTAAATGCACTTGGTGTGACAGCTTCACCCTGATGTAGGCTTTAGCCAAAAAACAACCACACCATTGAGGGTTAAATGCACTTGGTCGCAGCTTGTGCTGGCGCACCACAAGACACAAAATGGCCGCCGATCACCCCAGAAAAATGAGACTGACAAACGGTCTGTGCAGCCTAAAAACAGTGAGCAATTGAGGATCAGCAGCTCAATGATCCACAGCTGCAGATCGATCAGTTAATCAAGTCCTTTGGAGGAGTTAATCTGCCTAATCTCGCCCTACTGTCGCAGCCGCAACCTCTCCCTACGCTAATCAGAGCAGAGTGACGGGCGGCGCTATGTGACTCCAGCTTAAATAGAGGCTGGGTCACATGGTGCTCTGGCCAATCACAGCCATGCCAATAGTAGGCATGGCTGTGATGGCCTCTTGGGGCAAGTAGTATGACGCTTGTTGATTGGCTGCTTTGCAGCCTTTCAAAAAGCGCCAAGAAAGCGTCACAAAAGCGCGAAGAAAGCGACGAACACCGAACCCGAACCCGGACTTTTACGAAAATGTCCGGGTTCGGGTCCGTGTCACGGACACCCCAAAATTCGGTACGAACCCGAACTATACAGTTCGAGTTCGCTCATCCCTAGTCACTGCCACCAGCAGCGAACAAATTACAATGAATGTCACTGATATTTTGGATGTGCTAACCTTATACTGGATATGTAGCGCAGGTAATGTCACTGTCACCAGCAGCCAAACAATTGCGCTGAATTTCAAAGCACAAATGTAACACAACTTTTGGGTCTCTAACACCTTTTACAAGTAAACCCTGTCTAAAAAAAAAATATTCCTGTCCCTACACTAGCTGTCCCTTCTGCTGCAGCTCTCCCTGACTAAGAGTGAGCCGAATCACTTGTCATCGGGTGATATATAGCACCCGATGATGCATTTCGGCCAGCCAATCACTGTAATGCCAGTAATCAACATGGCTATGGCATTACAGTGAGTGCCAGTACCCCTGCGCACATTTATTAGCCAACAAACATTCAGGGAGGAGACTCGAGCATCACGCTCGAGCACACGTGGTGTTCGGCCAAACACCGCTATGTGCCGAGCATCGTGATGCTCGAGTAAGGCCTCTTTCACATGGGCATTGTGGTTGAGGGCTGGATGCGTTCAGGGTGCATTGCGGGAAACCCACATGAGTATGCACGCAACTTCAGTCAGTTTTGGCTGCGATTGCATTCCGTTGCTCAGTTTTTTCAGCGCAAGTGCAATGCGTTTTGCACGCGCGTGAGAAAAAACTGAATGTGGTACCCCCTACCCGGACCCGGACTTCTTCACTGAAGTTCAAGTTCAGGTTTGGTGTTCTGTAGATTTTATAATTTTTTATTATAATATGGTTATAATGGAAAATAATAGCATTTTTAAATATAGAATGCAAAGTCCAATCTCAATTGAGGGTTAAAAAATAATAAAAACATTACTCACCTCATCCACTTGATTGCGCAGCCGGGATCCTCTTCTTTGTTCTTCTTAAAGGACCTGCAAAAGGACCTTTGCTGATGTCACCGCTCTCAGGTGACCGCGATGAC
This sequence comes from Bufo gargarizans, assembly GCF_014858855.1. Lineage (NCBI taxonomy): Eukaryota > Metazoa > Chordata > Amphibia > Anura > Bufonidae > Bufo > Bufo gargarizans. The sequence continues at coordinate 305,168,007 of NC_058084.1, forward strand.
GTCAGCAAAGGTCCTTTTGCACGTGGATTAAGTGGATGAGGTGAGTAATGTTTTTGTTATATTTAACCCTTAATTGACATTAATCTTTTCATTCTGTATTGAAGATAACCATGGAAAATAAAGTAAATGGGGTCCCGGGTCGCTCATTGCTCGTCTCCTTAGCAACCATGCGCGGAAATCGCACCGCATCCGCACTTGAAAAACGCAGAATATAGAACATGCTGCGATTTTCACGCAACGCACAAGTGTTGCGTTAGAAACATCGCTCATGTACACAGCCCCATTAAAATAAATGGGTCAGGATTCGGTGCGGGTACAATGCGTTCACCTCATGCATTGCGCGAGCCTGTGTGTCATTTATACTCACTATAACTACAGCTGTTCTGTGAAGACCTCAGAAGTCTGTTAGAGAACATTAATAATCAATTAGCATCATGAAAACCAAAGAACACACCTGACAGGTCCGGAATAAAGTTGTAGAGAAATGTAAAGCAAGGTTAGGCTATAAAAAAATTGCTCTGAACATAGAATAAAGGCTTGAGAAAGGGGGATTGTCCCCAAAAACGTTACTTCTGAGCATCTTGACACACTGACTTTCTACCTCTTGTGTGCACTCGCTTTCAGAGATGAACTATCTGAACTGATAAGTAAATGGCAATAGCACAGCACTTTTTCGTCTATGCACTTTATATGGCCTTCTATGGAATATTGATTTTAAGATGCAATGAATTGAAATACATCTGAAACTAAAAGTTGCCCTAGTCGTTTACTGTTGATATGTATTGTGGATTAGCAGAGTCCTGGGACATTGTGGCCGTTGCAGTGCTATACCCTCTTGAGATATTTTGATTGTTGCAACTGGAAACTTACCAAGATATGGCCATCCACCTAAATTGACAGCCCAAGCAAGGAGACCACTAGCTACAGAAGCAGCTAAGACGCCCATGGTAGCTCTGAAGGAGCTGCAGAGTTCCACAGCTCAGTTGGGAAAATCTGTCCACAGGACAACTATTAGTCGTGTACTCCACAAATCTGGCCTTTATAGAAGAGTAGTAAAAAGAACGCCAGTTTTGGAAGCATGGCATAAGAAGTCTCATTTGCAGTTTGCCACAAGTCATGTAAGGGACACAGCAAACATGTGGACGAAGGTACTCTGGTTAGATAAGACCAAAGTTGAACTTTTTTGCCTAAATGCAAAATACTATGTGTCACAGAAAACTAACACTGCACATCACTCTGAACATACCATCCCCACCACAAAACTTGATTGTGGCAGTAACATGCTGTGGGGATGCATTTTTCAGCAGGGACAGGAAAGTTGGTCAGTGTTGATGGGAAGATGGACTGAGCTAAATACAGGGCAATACTGGAGGAAAACCTGTTAGAGGCTGCAAAAGACTTGAGACTGGAGTGGAGGTTCACCTTCCAGCAGGAAAATGACCCTAAACATACAGCCAGAATGGCTTAGATTAAAGCATATACATGTGTTATTAGTCATATAAAGAAAGTGACTTTTTAAAATTACCTTTATTATACTAAAAAGGGTATAGGTATATATATATACCACACACAAAGTGCAAAGAGACATGCAAATACTTGAATTTCTTACAGGGGAGTCAAAACCTCTAAGAAGACATCCATAGTGACAGGATAGAAAAGGAGATTCAAGGAAAACACAATGTCTATAGATAAGGCAGGGGTAGATAAATCTCACCCTAATTGCTCTACAGACTTCTTGGCCCAGGACGGCCCCCTGATGGTGGAAGTTCCCTGTCCCCGAACCTAGCACTATGCGGTCCCAGTTAAAACCCTAAAAAGGGGAAGATAATTCAATAACGGGTGTCAATGGTTACCCCAACAAATGGGTACCACTAAAACACCCTAAATAAAAAAAGGAGACCCCGACGTGTTTCACCTAGAACTTTTTAGGCTTATCAGGGGGTGATCTCAAAACAGATCATAAAGATATAAATATGATACTTAGCTCAAATCTGGATATAAATGGTATTGCTGACCACCAAAGATATGGCTGTCCTGCTGTAAGTACCTATAGAGGATATATATATTCAATAAGTACAAATCCGGCATCGTCTAGAGAAAATATACATTCACAGAAAGCTCGGATACATCTAATCAGAAAGGAAAACCTACTCACATGTGGACAGATGAAAACCAAAACCAAATTGCTTGAGCCATAGTATACCTGGCCGCAGTCATGCTATTTATTCAGACCGGTGCGTTTGCCCAGAACCTACGTCCGGATGCCAGTAATCTACTTCCGGTAATTGGACCGCACTTTGAAGCGCACCACCTTACTTCCAAGGTAATTTCCGTTGAAATGGAATGCACCGTGAACTGCTATATTCTAGCATATACATGTGTTAGAATGTCCCAGTCAAAATCCAGACCTAAATCCAATTGAGAATCTGCGGCAAGACTTGAAAGTTGTTGCTCAGCACACTATCTGACTAAACTTGAGCTATTTTGCGAAGAAGAATGGGCAAAAATGTTAGCCTCTAGCTATGCAAAGCTGGTAGAGACATACCCCAAAAGACTTGCAGCGAAAGGTGATCCTACAAATTATTGACTCAGAGGGGATGAATACAAATGCACACACTTTTTGTGTGTGAAAACCACAAAAAGTATTTTCTTTTCACTTCAACTATGGAACATTTCAAGGGGTATGAATACTTTGCAAGGCACTGTATGTAAGTTGAAAGGACTTTCTTTTCTGTCCTGGATAACAGAAACCAGATGGATCCGTTATGCTTGCACATAGACCTCTATTATGACAGATCAAAACGGAATGCCTCTGAAAGTTTCCGTTTTGAATTCCATCTTGCAAATGCTGTTATTTTCTTTTATAACCATATTATAACAGGAAACAATAATCGAATTTGTAACACTGATGTGAACCCGCCCTTAGTAATAGTAGTGATGGCAGTAGGGGATTAGCAGTGAGGAGTAGGAACTGCAGCAGTGGTGATAGCAGTATTCAAATGCTACATGTTGACATACAAACAGCAGTAGGGGCATGATGGTGGCAGTGGCATGATAGCAGCTGCGGCAGATGTATGGAGCATGTCAACACTCCGCCTGCAGCACTGAAGACACTGAAGGCTGGTAAAGAAAGAAGACATAGAGCAGACCAGCCAAGTGTCCCTCTTTTGGAGGGACAGTTCCTCTTTTTGACCAAAGTTTCTCTGTCACTCTTTGCTCCTTAATAGGGTTGAGTGAACCCGAACTTTAGGATTTTTCGTCCCCGAACCCGGACTTTTCAGTAAAAGTTTGAGTTCCAGTTCGGTGTTCGGCGAGTTAATGGCACTTTTTGAAAGGCTGCAGAGCAGCCAATCAACAAGCTTTTAACTCATGTGCCTTTAGAAGCCATCACAGCCATGCCTACTAATGGCATGGCTGTGATTGGCCAGTGCAGCATGTGACCCAGCCTCTATATAAGCTGGAGTCACGTAGCACTGCACGACACTTACTAGTGTAGGGATAGGACGCGGCTGGTGATTTCAGGGAGAGAATAGGAAAGAATCTGTTATCAGAAGTGCTTGTTAACTCAGCGCTCTACAGTGATTTTGTTTTGTGGGTGCAGTGCACCATTTTTTTGCCCTGCCCTGAGCCCAGTCACACAGAAAAATAACTTTTATCTGTCTGGTAGTTAGGTGGGGGTCGGTGGCCATTTTGTGGAAGTTCAGTGCACCAGCACAGCATATGTGCATTTGTGACAGTCAAATACAAGCTTTAAATACTGCAGTTATATTCAGGTTTTTAAAAAAAAAACACCAATTTCGGGCAAGATAATAAATTTTTGGTACTTTGATGAATTTGTGACAGTCAAATACAAGCTGTAAACACTGCAGTTATATTCTGGGTTTAAAAAAACACACATTTTTTGAAAGACGGTACATTTGGTGCCTTTGCTGCATTTGTTACAGTCAAATACAAGCTTTAAATACTTCAGTTATATTCTGGGTTTTAAAAAAATCACCCATGTTGTGCAAGACACTACTTTTGGGGCCTTTGCTGCATTTCTGACAGTTCAATACAAGCCTTAAATACTGCAGTTATATTATGGGTTTAAGAAAACACCCATTTTGTGCAAGACCTACACCTGGGGCCTTTGCTGCATTTGTCACAGTCAAATACAAGCTTTAAATACTACAACTATATTCTGTGTTTAAAAAAAAAACACAGCACAGACGACATGCACTTTATGCAGCAGCTTTGACATATCGGGGCAATTTTTAAGGAATCTCTGCACCACCAAATTCAGCACATGTGCCAGGCAACGGATGTGCGTCAAACCGGCTAGTCCCAGAGCTGCTACGAGATTTCACCCATTATCGCACACCACCAGGCCGGGCTTGAGGCTCACTGGCACAAACCACTCATCGGTCTGTTGTTCAAGGCCCATCCACAGCTCCTGCGCGGTGTGGGGTTTGTCCCCCAAACAGATACGTTTTTAAACTGCCTACTGTCATTTACCCCTGGCTGTGCTGAAGTTGGTGGTGAAGGTGTTACGCTGACCGGATGAGGAGCTGGTAGAGGATGAGGAAGCAGAGTAGGAGGAGGAAGCAACAGGAGGCAAACTGAAGCGCCCTGCAATCCTTGGTGGTGGAAGGACATGGGCCAAACTGCTATCCGCCTCAGGCCCAGCCGCCACTGCATTGCCCCAGTGTGCTGTTATGGAGATATAACGGCCCTGACCGTGCTTACTGGTCCATATATCCGTGGTCAGGTGCACCTTGCCACAGATGGCGTTGCGCAGTGCACACCTGATTTTGTCCCCTACTTGGTTGTGCACGGAAGGGATGGCTTGCTTGAAAAGTGGTGGGGGCCGGCTGGGCACAATGTACTGTGGGACAGCCACCGCCATAAGGCCTTTAAAACTATCTGTCTCCACCAGACGGAATTGCAGCATTTCAAAGGACAGTAATTTAGAATTGCTGGCATTCAGGGCTAGGGATCGCAGTGGGTAGGGGGGTACTTCCTCTTCCTCTTCCTCTTCCTCTCTTCCTCTCAAGGACGGCCGCTCCGCTTTTGCACCCTGCTCCCTCTTCTGCTGTGCTGGTGGCTCTGTGCGACCACCGCCTCCTCCTCCGAACTACATAGGTCACTCGCATGACCTTGATTCCATGTGGGGTCAAGGACCTCATCGTCCTCCACATCATCTTCCACCCAGTCTTCACCCCTGCCTTCCTTGTCGGTCTGCACACTTTCGAAAGCCCCAGCAGTTGGCACTTGTGTTTTGTCATCATCCGAGACGTGCTGCGATGGTACTCCCATGTACTCATCTTGAAACGTAAGTGGTTGGGCATCTTCCACTTCTGGGGCAGGGCTAGGTGGATGGCCCTGGGAAACCCTGCTAACAGAGTCATCAAAAAGCAGAAGAGACTGCTGCATGACTTGGGGCTTAGACTGCTTGGCTGATTTGCAAGGGGGTGAGGTGAAAGACTGATGGACATCAGCTGTAGGTGCCAACTGTGGTATTTCAGCAGAAGACTGGGTGGGAGACAATGTGAAGTAACTGGATCCACTGTCAGCACCCCAATCTACTACCGCCTGTACTTGTTCAGGCCTCACCATTCGTAGAGCAGCATTAGGCCCGACCAAATACCGCTGCAGGTTTTGTCGCCTACTTGCACCTGAGGAAGGGGTTTCACTTGTGCATGTAGCTGGCACAGATCAACCACGTCTTCTCCCTGCAACAGGAGCTCCACCAGTAGCACCACGGCCTGGGCCACGTCCCTTATTTGACGCTCTCCTCATATTTTTCGATTTTAGGATCTTGCCCTAAATGGGTGCTTAATTAATAGTAGAATAAAACGACAGTATGTAAAAGGGATATCTCACATGGTCTGAATCAGTGTAGGCCTGAATTAATATTTCTTTGCCCAAAATGGCTGTATTTAAAATGCCTGAATCAAACCCCTGTATGTAGAGGGCGTATCTGACAGGGCTTAAACCAGTGTAGGCCTAAATTAAATATTTATTTGCTCAAAATGGCTATATTTCAAATGGCTGTATTTCAAATGCCTAATTCAAACCCCTGTATGTAGAGGGGGTATCTCACAGGGCCTGAACCAGTGTAGGCCTAAATGAAATATTTTTTTGCCCAAAATGGCTGTATTTCAAATGGTTATATTTCAAATGCCTGAATCAAACCCCTGTATGTAGAGGGCGTATCTCACACGGTCTGAATCAGTGTAGGCCTGAATTAAATATGTCTTTGCCCAAAATGGCTGTATTTTAAATGGCTGTATTTCAAATGCCTGAATCAAACCCCTGTATGTAGAGGGAGTATCTCACAGGGTATGAACCAGTGTAGGCCTAAATTAAATATTTATTTGCCCAAAATGTCTATGTTTCAAATGCCTGAATCAAACCCCTGTATGTAGAGGGGGTATCTCACATGGCCTGAACAAGTGTAGGCCTAAATTAAATATTTCTTTGCACAAAATGGATGTATTTCAAATGGGTGTATTTCAAATGGCTGCATCAAACCCTTGTATGTAGAGGGAGTATCTCACACGGCCTGAACCAGTGTAGGCCTGAATTCAATATTAGTGCACCTAATGGCGGAATTGAAAATCTTTGAATGTAACCCAAATGTATTAAGGGTGCATCTCACAATGACATCTGCATCAAAGGCTGCCAACTAAATTTTTTGTGCCCAAACAAGTGTTTGTTTAGCAACTGAATTTGACAGCAGTATATAAGCCTGTAATTTCACACGTGCTGATTCTGCAAGGCCTGAAAATAGTGTTTTTTGTCAAAAAAGTGTGTTTTTCAAACCCCAGAAAATGATGGGTGCATTTCTAGCTTAAATTGCACACTGACTAGATGTCGTAGATTGCCCAAAAATATTTTTTTTTTTTTTTTTTTTTTGTAACAGAATATGAAAGCTGTATGTATTAAACTTGAATTTAACACTTGCAGATCAGGAAAATACTGTTAAAAAAAAGAGTGTTTTTTCGGTAACATAATATAAAAGCTGTTTATATTAAACTTGAATTTAACACCTGCAGATTAGGAAAATACTGTTTTTTGACAAAAATAATGTGTTTTCAAAACCCCAGAAAATGATGGGTGTATTTCTACCTTAAATTGCACACTGACTAATCCAGATGTTGTAGATTGCCCAAAAAGTTTTTTTTTTTTTTTTTTGTAACAGAATAAGAAAGCGGTATATATTAAACTTGAATTTAACACTTGCAGATCAGGAAAATACTATTTTTTGGGTAAAAAAGTGTGTTTTTAAAACCCCAGAAAATGATGGGGGTATTTCTACCTTAAATTGCACACTGACTAATCCAGATGTTGTAGATTGCCAAAAAAGTGTTTTTTGGTAACAGAATATGAAAGCTGTATATATTAAACTTGAATTTAACACTTGCAGATCAGGACAATACAGTTTTTTGAAAGAAAAGTGTGTTTTTCAAACCTCAGAAAATGATGGGTGTATTTCTAGCTTAAATTGCACACTGACTAATCCAGATGCTGTAAATTGCCAAAAAAAAGTGTTGTTTTTTGTAACAGAATATGAAAGCTGTATATATTAAACTTCAATTTTAACACTTGCAGATCAGGAAAATGCTGTTTTTTGACAAAAAAGTGTGTTTTTCAAACCCCAGAAAATCATAGGTGTATTTCTAGCTCAAATTGCACACTGACTAATCCAGATGTTGTAGATTGCCGAAAAAGTCTTTTTTGGTAACAGAATATGAAAGCTGTATATATTAAACTTGAATTTAACACTTTCAGATCAGGAAAATACAGTTTTTTGGCAAAAAAGTGTGTTTTGAAAACCCCAGAAAATGATGGGTGTATTTCTACCTTAAATTGCACACTGACTAATCCAGATGTTGTAGTTTGCCCAAAAAAATTGTGATTTGCAATGTCCCAAAAGCCCAGATGCAGTGCTGGTGCACTGAGCATGCATAAAATAGCCACTGCCGCCCACCTAACTAACAGAATTATAAAAGTTAGTTTTTTTTTTGGTCAGTGAGCTCTGTGCAGGGTAAAACTATTGTGCCCTGCACCCACACAATTATTTCTCTGTAGATCGCTGAGTTAGATTTTCTCCTATTCTCTCCCTGAAATCACAAGTCTAGCAGCATCCTCTCGCTACACTAGTAATAGCAGAGTGACGTGCAGCGCTATGTGACTCAAGCTTATATAAAGCCTGGGTCGCATGCTGCTCTCGCCAATCTCAGCCATGCCATTAGTAGGCATGGCTGTGATGGCTTTGAAGGTCAGACAGTTAAACGCTTGTTGATTGGCTGCGCTGCAGGCTTTCAAAAAGCGCCAAAAAAGCACCAAACACCGAACACGAACCCAGGACTTTAACTGAAAGGTTCGGGCCAAAAATCCTAAAGTTTGTTACGAACCCGAACTTTACATTTAGGTTCGTGCAACCCTATATATGAGGTTATTTATTATTATTTTTTTTTCATTAAGGCTCTGAAACCTCAGAGTAATGCATTTGTAGAAATGATCAGTTGTTTAGTGTATATAAAGAAAACTCCACCATGCAGTTATTACAGAAATATTCTAAAAATCTATATCCACTGTGTATTCACATTGATTTTATAGATTTTTTCTGTAGCAGATGTTTGTCCCAACATGAACAAGCATAATATGTGTGAGGTGCTTTCACAATGGCAATTTACAAGGAGAGATGGACATGTTCAAATAATCCAGTGTGATGGTGTAGTGAGAATGTATCGAATGAGTATTAGGTGAGACCATACCCCTTACCCCCCTCTTTTCTTGAATTCTTGAAAACATTAAAGGTAATATTTACTTTAAAATTCTGATCCTGTTCCCTTGATACTGATCCCCATTGGTCCCTGCTGCTATGACTGCTCTGTCGCAAATCAAGTATGGGGATATCCTGTCCAAAGTGATGTCATGGCACATAATTGATTAATAGCTGTTTTTGCTATGCTACCTGTGCCACGTTGTGCAGGATCCACTTAATATTAACCAACAGACCTGACTTAATATCAAAGGGACAGCTTGGGGGGGGGGGGGGGGTGAGCAGTTAGTTGGGAAAGAGTGACCACAATATAATACATTTCCACTAAACCACAAAAATATTAAACTTCAAGAAGGTGACATTTAATCAGCTTAGTGACACCCTTAACCTGATTGACTGAGGCACAGTACTCAAAAATGCGAGTACAGATAATAAATGGAATATTTTCAAAGCAATCCTAAATTTTCATTGTGAGAGGTACATACATATAGTGATCCCTAATGTATAATATTCATTTCTTCAAGTACAATCATTATTGGTGGTCATTATAAGAAAAAAAATCAGCATTTAGTGTGCATAAATCTTCTTAGGCTTTATTAATACCAGTTAAAATCCAACATAGAAGATACGGTAGTGCACCATTTATGTGTTTTGGGATAAATATAGCCCTTACTATTATCTCACAAGTTCAACACTGACAACGTACATTTTCAACAATGTGTAATGTGTTCCATAACACGGCTATAGCAACCTAAGATACTCAATAATAAATGGAAAACAGAAATTGGTTTCTAGATTAAAAAAAAGGGGGACAATTGCTCGGTGCTTTACAGAAGGTAATTTGTATGGAAGTATACAACGAGACTTTTAAAAAAATGCCTATTTTTGCTGGAATTTGTAATGTAGCAAATTCCAGTGACCAGCTCTCACTCCCTCGCTCACTTTTCCTCATTACACCCCTTAATATACCCTAAATATATTTCCAATTCTCTCCCTATGATCTTCCTATACTGTTCATATCATAATTTATTAGTGGCTCATGTCTGCAATTGCCACAGCACAACATCCTTTTAGGTCGCAAGTATAATGCAGAATAATATTCTGCTCCTTCTACACAGCCACCTCCCTGCCTGCTACCCCCTGATTGGCTAATAAAGATTGTCTGTCAGTTTCTGTGCCAATAAGGGTAAGGCTTCCCCCCTCTTCCTCCCAGTGTCATGTCTTATTCCTCCCTTGTGGTTTTGCCCGCCAACATGAACAGTAAAATGGTACTGTGTGCCATTTTATCCAATTCATCCAAAGCAAATCAGAAAAGCTTCATATTTGTTTGTTGGATGAATTTTTGTGAAATTCGTAACAAATTCTGTTCATTTAGAATCGATTTGCTCATTCTTAGCATTCTCTCATAAAATATAGTGTACATGGATAGGGTTTGTTGTACATCAATAAAAATTTTTTTATTTGTTTGTGCTTTATCTTTATGCCACATTTATACTTCTATGATGTTATTACCTGTTATTAGAAAAAAACACTTTATATGATGTTAATATTAGTGTTGAGCACGAATGTTCAAAAATCAGAATTCACGAATATTTAGAATATAGTGCTAAATATTCGTTATATCGAATATTCAGCATTTTTCCATCTGAACACATGATTCCTCCCTGCTTCTTGCTTGTGGGCCAATGAGTCATTGGCTCACAAGCAACTTCAATATAGTGCTATATATTCGTTTTTTAGAATATTCATAATTTTTTTCCATCTGAAGTCATGATTTCTCCCTGCTTAAGTTGCTTGTGGGCCAATGACTCATTGGCCCACAAGCAAGAAGCAGGGAGGAATCATGTGTTCAGATGGAAAAAATTATGAATATTCTAAAAACAAATATAAAGCACTATATTCTATAGTGGTGCTATATATTCGTTTTTCACCCACACCTGTATTGAGCGAGCAATATTACGCGATTATTACCTTGCCGATTTTCACGTAAAAACAAAAGAATGTAGAATATGACAAATTTGCAAATATATGATGAATATTCTACAAAATATTAGCAAAATGTCACAAATTTGAATATGACCCCTGCCGCTCATCACTAGTTAATATGTCAAAACACTGTAACTACATGTTTGTATTCTATTGCTTTGCTATTCTTTAAAGTAGAATTCATTTTTTCTTAATACATAATGTTATATAATGTAAATGTATAATATATGAGGTTATTTTTATTTATTTTTTCATTAAGGCTCAGAAACCTTTAGAGTAATGCATTTGTAGAAATGATCAGTTGTTTAGTGTATATAAAGAAAACTCCACCATGCAGTTATTACAGAAATATTCTAAAAATCTATATCCACTGCGTATTCACATTGATTTTATAGATTTTTTCTGTAGCAGATGTTTGTCCCAACATGAACAAGCATAATATGTGTGAGGTGCTTTCCCAATGGCAATTTACAAGGAGAGATGGACATGTTCAAATAATGCAGTGTGATGGTGTAGTGAGATTGTATCGAATGAGTATTAGGTGAGACCATACCCCTTACCCCCCTCTTTTCTTGAATTCTTGAAAACATTAAAGGTAATATTTACTTTAAAATTCTGATCCTGTTCCCTTGATACTGATCCCCATTGGTCCCTGCTGCTATGACTGCTCTGTCGCAAATCAAGTATGGGGATATCCTGTCCAAAGTGATGTCATGGCACATAATTGATTAATAGCTGTTTTTGCTATGCTACCTGTGCCACGTTGTGCAGGATCCACTTAATATTAACCAACAGACCTGACTTAATATCAAAGGGACAGCTTGGAGGGGGGGGGGGTGAGCAGTTAGTTGGGAAAGAGTGACCACAATATAATACATTTCCACTAAACCACAAAAATATTGAACTTCAAGAAGGTGACATTTGTTCAGCTTAGTGACACCCTTAACCTGATTGACTGAGGCACAGTCCTCAAAAATGCAAGTACAGATAATAAATGGAATATTTTCAAAACAATTCTAAATTTTCATTGTGAAAGGTACATACATACAGTGATCCCTAATGTATAATATTCATTTCTTCAAGTACAATCATTATTGGTTGAGGTCATTATCAGAAAAAAAATCAGCATTTTGTGTGCATAAATCTTCTTAGGCTTTATTAACCACTTCCCATCTGGGCCATTTGCCCCCTTCCTGACCAGGCCTAATTTTGCAAAACTGACATATCTCACTTTATGTGGTAATAACTTTGGAACGCCTTTATTTATCCAAGTCATTCAGAGATTGTTTTCTCGTGACACATTGTACTTCATGATAGTCATAAATTTGAGTCAAAATATTTCACCTTTATTTATGAAAAAATCCCAAATTTACCCAAAATTTTGAAAAATTTGCAATTTTCTAAATTTCAATTTATCTGCTTTTAAAACAGAAAGTGATACTTCATAAAATATTTATTACTTAACATTCCCCATATGTCTACTTTCTGTTGGCATCATTTTGGAAATGTAATTTTATTTTTTTAGGACGTTAGAAGGCTTAGAAGTTTAGAAGCAATTCTTCAAATTTTTAAGAAAATTGCCAAAACCCACTTTATAAGGACCAGTTCAGGTCTGAAGTCACTTTTTGGGGCCTACATAGTGGATACCCCCATAAATGACCCCATTGTAGAAACTACACCCCTCAAGGTATTCAAAACCGATTTTACAAACTTTGTTAACCCTTTATGCGTTCCACAAGAATTAAAGGAAAATGGAGATCAAATTTTTAAATTTCACTTTTTTGGCAGATTTTCCATTTTAATCCAATTTTTTCTTTAACACATCGATAGTTAACAGCCAAACAAAACTCAATATTTATTACCCAGATTCTGCGGTTTACAGAAACACCCCACATGTGGTCATAAACTGCTGTATGGGCACACGGCAGGGCGCAGAAGAAAAGGAACTCCACATGGTTTTTAGATGCCATGTCCCATTTGAAGCCCCCTGATGCACCCTTACAGTAGAAACTCCCAAGAAGTGACCCCATTTTGGAAACTAGGGGATAAGGTGCCAGTTTTATTAGTACTATTTTTGGGTACACATGATTTTTAAATCATTCATTATAACACTTTATGGGGCAAGGTGACCAAAAAATTGGTTGTTTTAGCACAGTTTCTATTTATTTATTTTTACAGCGTTCACCTGAGGGGTTCAGTCAAGTGACATTTTTATAGAGCAGATTGTTACGGACGCGGCGATACCTAATATGTATACTTTCTCTCATTTATGAAAGTTTTACACAATAATAGCATTTTTGAAACAAAAAAATTATGTTTTAATGTGTCCATGTTCTGAGAGCTATAGTTTTTTTATTTTTTGAGAGATTTTCTTATGTAGGGGCTCATTTTTTGCGGGATGAGGTGACGGTTTTATTGGTACCATTTTGTGGGACATACACGTTTTGATCACTTGGTGTTGCACCTTTTGTGATGCAAGGTGACAAAAATTGCTTGTTTTGACACAGTTTTTTTTTTTTTACGGTGTTCATCTGAGGGGTTAGCTCATGTGATCTTTTTATAGAGCTGGTTTTTACGGATGCGGCAATACCTAATATGTATACTTTTTTTTTTGTTTCACTTTAACACAATAATATCATTTTTGAAACCAAAAAAATGATGTTTTAGTGTCTCCATGTTCTAAGAGCTATAGTTTTTTTATTTTTTGAGAGATTTTCTTATGCAGGGGCTCATTTTTTGCGGGATATGGTGACGGTTTTATTGGTACCATTTTGTGGGACATACGCGTTTTTGATCACTTGGTGTTGCACCTTTTGTGATGCAAGGTGACAAAAATTGCTTGTTTTGACACATTTTTTATTTTATTTTTTTACGGTGTTCACCCAAGGGGTTAGGTCATGTGATATTTTTATAGAGCTGGTTTTTACGGACGCGGCAATACCAAATATGTCTATTATTTTATTTTTTTCTATTTTTTTTTACATGTGAAACTTTTTTTTATTTTATTATTTCAACCCTTTATTTTTTTAAATTTTATTTTACACTTTTCGTCCCCCATAAGGTCATACAAGACCTCTGGGGGACATTTGCTTCACTTTTTCTTTTCACTGTTGATTTCTCCTGTAACTGGGGCTGACATAGTAGCCCCAGTTACAGAAGAAATGCACCCCCCAGAGAGGCTGTACAGCATGATTCTGCGCTGTACAGCCTCAGAGCAGGGCTGATCGAGGTCTCTGAAAGACCTCACACAGCTCCTGCACTCTCCGGTCCCGGCGGTCACATGACCGCCGGGCCGGAACAGGAAGCGCACAGCGCCTCCTGCTCTGCATACACAGCGCTCGGTGAGCGCTGTGTCTGCAGCGATCCGGAAGGCAGGGACACCTGGGAACTGTCCCTGCCTTATCTCTGGGTTGCCCTGCTGTCACTGACAGCGGGCAACCCGATCAGCAGCTGCACGATTAGCATGCAGCTGCTGTTTCTGAAAGGACGTTTTAAAACGTGCTTTCAGAAATTGAGGTCCACCAATAGGACGTTTATATCCTATGGGCGGACGGAAAGAGGTTAATACCAGTTAAAATCCAACATAGAAGATACGGTAGTGCACCATTTATGTGTTTTGGGATAAATATAGCCCTTACTAATATCTCACAGGTTCAACACTGACAAGGTACTTTTGTATAAGAGTAAATCCGATAAAAAAGCATATGTATTAAGTCATGTGATTAAATATTTAGTCACACTGTATAATCTGGTCAGGTAATATAGCTGTCTAGATATCCTTATAAGTAGAGATGAGCGGATTGAAGCTGATGAAGTGGAATTCGATAGGAATTCAGGAAAAATTTGATTCGCACCTAATGCAAATTTTCTTGCGCTTCACGATAACGAATCACAATTTTCCTAAACTGACGTCTACAAGTGTTATGACTAAGGACATGGGGCAAGGAACTTTGGGAAAGTGGGATCACCCAGATTGACATGCCTACTTGCAGCCAATCAGCAGCCAGCCAGCCCTGTGATGTCACAACCCAAAAAATTTGGCAGCCATTTTAGATTCTGCCATTTTCCAGCGTTCAGAGTGCAGGGACAGACGTGTGAAGGTGCTAGGGACAGCAAGTGGAAAAACAATAGTGGAAAAAAAAAATACAGAAAAAAAGATTTATCAGTGCAGGGAAAGGATAGAAATCATTTCCCAGCATATTAGTGCAAGGAGAGACGTCAGAAAGCTTTAGGGACATTGATAGGAAAGTGATTTACAATTGCAGGGAACGATTATTTGGGGATCCAAATAGTCATTAGACAGCTCTGTAATTGTAGCTTTTTGTTATTGGGCTGTAAGTATTATGTTGAGAAGCCTTTAGTGGCCTATATCTTAGGATCTTATTCAGTACGACAAGAAAAATATATACACATTTCACTTCTGCAGGTATTTCTGTTGAAAGCGTATAGGGGCGTATTTCAGTGCAACAAGAAAAATATATACGCACTGCACTGTTGCAGTTATTTCTAATGAAAGCATTTATGGGCGTAGTTCAGTACTACAAGAAAATATATATGTCCTTCACTCTATAATTGCTTTCTGGTCAAAGCGTACAGTGGTCTATTTCAGTCCAACATAAGAAAAATATATTCTCAGGTCACTTTAGCAGTTAATTCTGGTAAAAGCGTTTACTGGCCTATTTCAATGCAAAAAAATATATATATTCTCAGTTCATGTCGGCAGTTATATATGTTGAAAGCGTACAGAAATAAAAAAAATATACACACTTCACTGGTGCACTTATTTGTGGCAAATGGGTTTAGTGGCCTATTTCATTATAGAAAGAAAAAAATATACGCACTTCACTGGTGAAGTTATTTGTGGGATTAGTGGCCTATTTTAGTACAGAAAGAAAAATATATACACACTTCACTGGTGCATTTATTTCTGCTGAAAGCATTTACTGTCCTATTTCAGTACAAAAAAAAATAATATATTCCTGGGTTCATGTCGGCGGTTTTATGTGTTGAAAGCATGACTGGGAGTCAGCAGGGTGGCAGCAGTGGGAGGTCGGGAGCCAAAGTGCCTGGGGTAGACCACCTGCTTCGCAGAAGCCTACCTGCCCGGGAAGTAGTGGTGCAGGGGTTCACAGAATTATGGGCGGTAGCAGTCAGTCAGTGCGGCGGTTATATGTGTTATTTAGTATTTCAGTACAAAAAGAAAAATATATTCTAAGTTCACTTCGGCGGCGGTTATATGTCTTGAAAGCGTTTAGTGGCCTATTTGAGTCCAAAAAGAAAAAATATATACGCATTTCACTTCTGTAGTTATATGTGGCGAATTCAGTGTCCTATTTCAGAATATACGCACTTCCCTGGTGCGTTTACAGTCAGGTCCATAAATATTGAGACATCGACAAAATAGAGATTTTTGGCTCTATGCACCACGACAATTGATTTGAAATGAAACAAACTATATGTGCATTAACTGCAGACTGTCAGCTTTAATTTGAGGGTATCTACACGCAAATCAGGTGAACGATGTAGGAATTACAACAGTTTGCATATGTGCCTCCCTCTTGTTAAGGGACCAAAAGTAATGGGACAGAATAATAATCATAAATCAAACTTTCACTTTTTAATACTTGGTTGCAAATCCTTTGCAGTCAATTACAGCCTGAAGTCTGGAATGCATAGACATCACTAGATGCTGGGTTTCATTCCTGGTGATGCTCTGCCAGGCCTCTACTGCAACTGTCTTCAGTTTCTGCTTGTTCTTGGGGCATTTTCCCTTCAGTTTTGTCTTAAGCAAGTGAAATGCATGTTCATTCGGTTTCAGGTCAGGTGATTGACTTGGCCATTGCATAACATTCCACTTCTTTCCCTTAAAAAACTCTTTGGTTGCTTTTGCAGTATGCTTTGGGTCATTGTCCATCTGCACTGTGAAGTGCCGTCCAATGAGTTCTGAAGCATTTGGCTGAATATGAGCAGATATTGCCCGAAACACTTCAGAATTCACCCTGCTGCTTTTGTCAGCAATCATATCATCAATAAATACAAGAGAACCAGTTCCATTGGCAGCCATACATGCCCACGGGATGACACTACCACTACCATGCTTCACTGATGAGGTGGTATGCTTAGGATCATGAGCAGTTCCTTTCCTTCTCCATATTCTTCTCTTCCCATCACTCTGGTACAAGTTGTTCTTGGTATTATCTGTCCATTGGATGTTGTTCCAGAACTGTGAAGGCTTTTTTAGATGTCGTTTGGCAAACTCTAATCTGGCCTTCCTGTTTTGGAGGCTCACCAATGGTTTACTTGTGGTTGACCCTCTGTATTCAATCTGGTGAAGTCTTCTCTTGATTGTTGACTTTGGCACACATACACCTATCTCCTGGAGAGTGTTCTTGATCTGGCCAACTGTTGTGAAGGGTGTTTTTTCACCAGGGACAAAATTATTCGGTCATCCACCACAGTTGTTTTCCGTGGTCTTCCAGGTCTTTTGGTGTTGCTAAGCTCACCGATGCGTTCCTTCTTTTTAAGAATGTTCCAAAAAGTTGTTTTGGCCACGCCTAATGTTTTTGCTATCTCTCTGATGGGTTTGTTTTGTTTTTTTCAGCCTAATGATGGCTTGCTTCACTGATAGTGACAGCTCTTTGGATCTCATCTTACGAGTTCACAGCAAAAGATTCAAAATGCAAATAGCACACTTGAAATTAACTCTGGACCTTTTATCTGCTCATTGTAATTGGTATAATGAAGGAATAACACACACCTGGCCATGGAACAGCTGAGAAGTCACTTGTCCCATTACTTTTGGTCCCTTAGCAAGTGTGAGGCAAATATAAAAACTGCTGTAATTCCTACATCATTCACCTGATATGGATGTAAATACCCTTAAATTAATGCTGACAGTCTGCAGTTAAAGCAGATCTTGTTTGTTTCTTTTCAAATCCAATGTGCTGGTGTATAGAGCCAAAAATGTTAGAATTGTGTCGATGTCCCAATAGTTATGGACCTGACTGTATTTATGCTAAAAGCATTTACTGGCCTTTTTCAGTACAAAAGGAAAAATATATAAGCATTTCACTTCTGCAGTTATTATTATTTCAGTACAAAAACAAAATATATTCAGCGGTCAGCGCTGCAGTAATATTTGTGGTAAAATCTTTATTGATGTATTTTGGTGGAAAAACAAATTTTATTTAGCGTTCAGCTCTGTGGTTATATGCGGTAAAATCTTTATTGAAGTATTTCGGTTGACAAACATAATTTATTCAGCGCTGCGGTTATATGCGGTAAAATCTCCATGATTGTCCCCATGATAATCTGCAGCATGGGGGCCCCTTGTGGCTTCTACACACTTTAAAAATTATCCTTCAGTGGAGCAAATAGATGCCGGATGACCGAGAAGCTCCATGACCTTCCCAAGAGATGCTGTCGGGAGCAGCAGTTCATTTCTGAGATGTCAGTATACTGCGTTGGGAATCCGACGACCCTCTCCATCTCTGTGCTCCGTTATATGCGGTAAAATCTTTTGTGACTTATTTTGGTGGAAAAACAAATTTTATTCAGTGTTTATGTGGTAAAATCTTTATGGAAGTTTGTCGGTCGAAAAACAAAATTAATTTCAATGGTCAGCACTGCGGTTATATGTGGTAAAATCTTTATGGAAGTATGTCGGTCGAAAAATAAAATTAATTCAGTGGTCAGCACTGCGGTTATATGTGGTAAAATCTTTATTAAATATTTCGGTCAAGAAACTAAATTTATTCTGTGATAAAAGCTTTAGTGACGTATCTTGATGAAGTTTGCGACTCTTCCGGGCTCAAAGCTATCTTTACGCTTTCATATCAAAATGTAGAGAAGGTAACCAGTGGTACTACACCGAACCTATAGTTATTTTGGATGCCGATACCGAGGAGTGATGCCTCACGGTGGTGCATAGCCTGTAGCAGCAGTAAGTATGCAAAATATCTTCGAACAAAGGAGAAAAACAAAACGAGCGGCACTCACCGATTGTAGAAAGGTACACTTTATTCCATGGCAGGAGGGGGGTGCATTCGGTGCAAACACAGCATTAAGCAACAGCCATTTCGCGCGCGTGTGTGCGCTTCTTCTGGCTTCTATCTTTACGCTTTGTCTTCTCATTGTCTGCAGCTACTAGAGGCCTGTTCATGCAAGGCAGGTTCCCCCAGAAGTATCTTGGTCGATCAACACTCTGTCATTGTGCCATTTTGTGGCTTCCTCATGCTTCTGCCACCTCCAGACTCTGTCATTGTGCCACTCTGTGGCCTCTTCCTGATGCTGCTCCTGCCACTTCCAGACTCTGTCATTGTGCCATTCTGTGGCTTCCACATGCTACTGCCACCTCCACACTCTGTCATTTTGCCACTCTGTGGCCTCCTCCTGATGCTGCTGCTGGCACCTCCAGACTCTGTCATTGGGCCACTCTGTGGCCTACTCATGCTGCTGCCACCTCCAGACTCATTTGATGTGCGACTCTATGGCCTACTCATGCTGCTTCCACCTCCAGACCCTGTCATTGGGCCACTCTGTGGTCTCCTCATGCTGCTTCCCCTTTACCACTATGTCATAGGTCATCTCTGTGGACTTATCATGCTGTTCCCACCCTTCCCCACTTCATGACTGGTCCACTATTTTGGCTTTCGGCCTGGCTGACATCATCTTTTTTTGACACTTCTGATCTAATACAATATATCAATCGGCACTGCGGTTTGAAGTAGAGTAGCGGTGCACGTGTCTCAGGGCCGGCATCCTGTGTAGATAAGGAGAAAAGAGACAGGCACTTGCTTGTTTAGATAATCCTGCTGTGATTTATTGTCACATTCCGGTCTACCACTATGTCATAGGTCCACTCTGTGGACTTATCATGCTGTTACCACCCTTCCCCACTTCATGACTGGTCCACTATTTTGGCTTTCGGCCTGGCTGACATCATCATTTTTTTTAAGCTTCTTCTGATCTGTCAGAAAGAAGGAAAAATGAGACGCACAACGGATCCTGCCTGTGTAGCTTCTTTAAGGCCTGTATGGTCCCATCAGAATTGGCTTATGATTTGGTAGCCAAAAGCAGGAGTGGGTACAAAACACAGAAGACATGTAAATGTTTGGTTCACGTGTCATCTCTGTTTTACATCTATTCCTTTTTTTTGGGGGCATTAGCAATACTGATGGTTTATTGAGCAAATGCTGACCGAGTGAAGGCAAATGCTCAACAGACAGGATCCGTTTTTTGAGGGGTCATTGTTGTGACGGATCAGAGGAAGGGCAAAATAATCAGTGACATCAACACAAACTTACTGCTGAACACCCTCTCCACTCTTTTTATAAGCGTTTAATAGAACAGGTTCTGTAGACATCTATATGGAATAAGCTGACGAGGGTGTAAAAGGAGTGCGCTTCTTCTTGATGCTAACATCTACCTGTAAGGCTGAGTTGATACTTGAGTTATTTGGTCAGTTTTGGCCCCATAGCTGCCCAAATAAGTGAAGTGTGCAGTGGTTCTAAGAGCGACAACTGTCATGTGCTTGTCATACTGACTCACAGTATTGTTTTACTACCACAGCAGACTGCCTATGCGTGTTTCTGCAAGGCACAGTGTTCTACACTCCTATAAAGGATCTCTGCAGCCCGGAAATAGCCATTTTTAATGTTATTCGCCGCAAATAAATTTTGATCTAAGCAAATTTTTTCGGAAAATTTTATGAACCGGCCGAATCGAATTTCTGAAAAATGTGCTCATCTCTACTTATAACCATGCACCATGTGATCATGTTACAAAGATGAAGTATAATTTAAACAGTAGCACAGTTATCCAGATAAATAAAACAAAAGTATTAGATCCTCAATAGGGTTGGGCAAACCCGAACTGTAAAGTTTGGGTTTGTACTGAACTTTAGGGTTTTTTGTTCCCGAACCCAAACATTTTCAGGGCAGCCAATCAACAAGCATTTAACTAGTGTGCCCTTAGAAGCCATCACTGCCATGCCTACTAATGGCATGGCTGTGATTGGCCAATGCGGCATGTGACCCAGACTCTATATAAGCTGGAGTCACGTAGCTCCGCACATCACATTAGCTTTTACTATTGTGGGGAGAGGATGCTGCAGCTGTGAGAGAGAGATTAATAAACAATTCTGGTGTTCTTGGTGTTAAATCTGCAACTATAGCAATTATTTTTGTGGGTGCTATGCTACATTTTTGTACCCCTGAGCCCAGTGCCACAGAAAAATAAGCTTTAATCAGTATGTTTGTTAGGTGGGTGTCGGCGACCATTTTTGCAAGTGCAGTGCACTAGCAACTGCATGTGTGCCAGGGACATTACTTTAATCCTGTTCTGGTAGCTCAGTGGGCGACATCTAGGCATTTTATAAGGACACCTGCACTGCATATGTGCCAGGGGAAGCAAAAATAATATAGGTAATCCGTCTGTGACTTCAGGGCCTCGGGCGGGGGGGGGGGGGGGGGAACAGGACAGGACATATTCACATTTTTTTCTGTGAAGTACCCCTGTGCTGAATATCTGACAGGGAAAATCTATTCATTAAATCCATCTGTTAGATTCCAGGGGAAAAAAATCCTTTTTTTGGTGGTAGAGTACCCCTACGGCCTGCAGTGCATTACTGTCAGTGAAAATAATTCAATTACATTAGTCTGTCATATATTTTTTGCTCTTTCTGACACCGGCACTGCATTTCTGACAGTCCAATAAAACCATTTAATACTTCTGTTATATTGTTTTTGGAAAAAAACATTCTTTTTTGTGCTAGATAGTACATTTGCGGCCTGCGCTGCATTTCTGACAGTCCAATAAAACCGATAAATACTGCTGTTACATTGTTGGTTGAAAAAAGCTAATTTTTTGTGCTAGATTGTACATTTGCAGCCTGAGCTGAATTTCTGACAGTCCAATAAAATGGTTAAATACTGCTGTTATATTGTTGTTTGAAAAAAGCTCACTTTTTGTGCTAGATAGTACATTTGCAGCCTGCACTGCATTTCTGTCAGTTTAATAAAACCGTTAAATGCCACTGTTACATTGTAGTTTGAATAAAACTCACTTTTTGTGCTAGATATTACATTTGTGGCCTGCGCTGCATTTCTGACCGTTTCAATAAAACCGTTAAATACTGCTGTTACATTTTTGGTTGAAATAAAGCACACTTTTTGTGCTAGATAGTACATTTACGGCCTGTGCCTCATTTCTTACAGTCCACTAAAACCATTAAATACTGCTGTTATATTGTTGGTTGAAAAAAAAAACACTTTTTGTGCTTGATAGTAAATTTGCGGTATTCACTGCATTTCTGACAGTCCAATAAAACCATTAAATATTGCTAATATATTGATGTTTGAAAAAAACACCCTTTTTGTGCTAGATAGTACATTTGCGGCCTGCACTGCATTTCTGACAGTCCAATAAAATCGTTAAATACTGCTGTTACATTTTTGCTTGAAAATAAAGCACACTTTTTGTGCTAGATAGTACATTTGTCGCCTGCGCTGCATTACTGACAGTCCACTAAAACCGTTAAATACTGCTGTTACATTGTTGGTTGAAAAAAGGCATACTTTTTGGGCTAGATAGAACATTTGTGGCTTGCGCTGCATTTCTGACAGTCCAATAAAACCGTTAAATACTGCTGTTACATTGTTGGTTGGAGCTGCTGGTGTTGGTGGAGATTCTGTTGCAGGGAGAGGACGTGTTCGATCTGTGACAGCTGCACGCACAAGTGAAATGCCTTCCTCAGGTGCGAATACGCAAAAGATCCTTCCGGGTTATTTGGTAGGCCTAAATGGCGCTCTACAAATTGTGAGGCCAGAACAAGTACAGGCGGTAGTAGATTGGGTGGCTGACAGTGCCTACAGTTTCTTCACATTGTCTCCCACCCAGTCCCCTTCTGAAAGATCAGAGTTGGCACCTGCAGCCAATGGCCATCTGTCTTTCAACTCACCCCCTTGCAAATCAGCCAAGCAGTCTTAGCCCCAAGTCATGCAGCATTCTCTTCTTCTTTTTGATGACTCTGTAGCAGGGTTTCCCAGGGCCATCCACATAGCCTTGCCCCAGAAGTGGAAGAGATGCCCAACTAATTGTTGCACAGCAAAAGAGGGAGCATGGTGCAAAAGCGGAGCTGTCGTCCCCTAGACAGTACGCCTGATACTGCCCACCACACCAATGGACCGAGCACACCAAAGCCAGCTCCAAGGAGTTCCCAGGCATGGCAGTTCTTCAATGTGCTGACGACAAGACACGAGTGGTTTGCACGCTGTGCAATTAGAACCTGAAGCGAGGCATAAACGTTCTAAACCTGAGCACAACCTGCATGTCCAGACATTTAAGTGCAAAGCACGAGCTGCAGTGGAGTAGACACCTCAAAAACCAAGAAAGGTCTCTGGCTCCTCCTGATTACTCTTCTGCTGCAGTCTCGGCAACTTAATCCCCCTCTGGAGTGACAGTGGCACCTGCCACTCCGCAAACAGAGGATGTGCCAGCAACGCCACCACCTGGGTCACCAAGCATCTCCACAATGTCCCATGGAAGCATTCAGCTGTCTATCTCCCAAACACTGGAGCGAAAGAGAAAGTACCCCCCTACCCACCCACAATCTCTTGCCCTGAATGCCAGCATTTCCAAAGTCCTGGACTTTGAAATGCTGTCATTCCGTCTGGTGGACACGGACAGTTTTAAGAATCTGATGGCGGTGGCTGTCCCACAGTATTTTTTGCCCAGCCGCTACTACATTTCCAGGTGAGCCATCCCTTCCCTGCACAACTAAGAGGGGGACAAAATCAGGTTTGCACTGCGCAACGCCATCTGTGGCAAGGTCCACCTAACTACGGATACGTGGACCAGTAAGCGCGGGCAGGGACATTATATCTCCCTTACAGCACACTGGGTAAATGCAGTGGCGGCTGACCCTGAGGTGGATAGCAGTTAGGCGCATGTCCTTCCACCACCGAGGATTGCAGGGCGTTTCTCTTTGCCTCCTGTTGCTTCCTCCTCCTACCCGGCTTCCTCATCCTCTACCGCTTCCTCATCTGGTCAGCGTAACACCTTCACCAACAACTTCAGCATAGCAAGGAGGAAACAACAGCAGGCAGTTTTGAAACTTATCTGTTTGGGGGACAAACCCCACACCGCGCAGTAACTGTGGACAGGGCATGGAACAACAGACCTATGAGTGGTTGGTGCCAGTGAGCATCAAGCCCGGTCTGGTGGTGTGCGATAATGTGTGAACTCTCCTAGCAGCTCTGGGCCTAGCCGGTTTGACGCACATCTCTTGCCTGGCGCATGTGCTGAATTTAATTTAATATCTTGTCCCACATTTTCACCCAATCAGATTTCAGCCATTGACCTCCCTTGGATGTGGTATCCTTTTATCAGGCTCCCTCTCAGGCATGGAACCCTGATTCCCTGTTACCCATGATCACCATGGTAGGCGCATAAAAGAACATTGAAAGTTGATATGTAAGATATACAATTAGTTCGTGGACATCACAGGGATGTGTGATCAGGCAGAAGTTATCTAGAGTCAACAAATTGGCAGCAGGGCCTCTGCTGTATAATGCTTCCTAATCCAAAATACCGCAGTGACATTCCCTGTAATTTTTTATTACTCATTCCAATAACAGGGCATCTTAAGAGTCCTGTATTGTTATTTATCGTCACTACCTCCCCAAGTCAGGAGTGGGTAATTGCAGCGTGCCTGCTGCCTTCCTTGGATGCTACTGCTTCAATAACTTGTCCCAGATCTCCACGGTCATGGGGACGTGCGATCAGGAAGAAGTTATCTAGAGTCAACAAAGCAGCAGCAGGGCCTCTCCTGTATAACATTTTCTTATTCAAAATACCTCAGTGACATTCCCTGTACGTTTGTTTAGCACAGCAGGAGGTGGTTATCACAGACAAGTGCAGCCGCCTGTCCACAGCCAATGTGGACATGCTCACGTTCATTAAAATGAACCAGGCAGGGATCCTACAGGACTTGTCCGTACCTTGTGTAGAATATACATGTATACCAGCCTCACCCAGCCATTGTTGTACTCCAGCGCACTTTCTCTTTGTTTTATTTTTTTATATTTCCCAATGTTTCGGGGTCTACCCAAATTTGAAGAAAATGAAAAAAAAGAAAAAAAAAAAAAACAGTGTTGACTGCCTCCTCCTCCTCCTCCTCTACCGCCGCTTCCACCTACATAGCCACATCCACCGCCTCCTCAACCTCCTACTCCATATGGACCTCCTCCTCCTATATTAAGATTATGATTTTTTTTATTTTTACGTATTTTATGTTATTTTAAGTAATTTCCCTATTTACATTTGTTTGCAGAGCACTTGCCATGCTCTTAACCACATTTTGCTGCCTTTTGCAGCCCTCTAGCCCTTTCCATGACTTTTTTAGAGCCATTTTAGTGCTCCAAAGTTCGGGTGCCCATTGACTTCAATGGGGTTCGGGGTCAAGTTCAGGTTAAGTTCGGGTCCCAAACTCAAACTTTTTTGCGAAGTTCAGCCAAACCCCTCGAACCCGAACTTCCAGGTGTCCACTCTATATATTCCTCATATAATAGGAAAAACTTTACTGAAATGTATAATGTAGGACTATATCATATTTACAATTTAGACTTCTAGGAGTAAACCTATTCAGGGAAAATGTTTTTCTGTTTAGTATCCTCTAAAATCACTTCCTCTTAAAGTTGAATATACAAGTTTAATGTCTGGCACTTTGAATGACCTGGTATCTCCATTATGTACCAGTGCAAAGTGAAGAGAAGCTGCAGATACATTTCTAGTATGTACTGTATATGTGTGAGATATGTACAGAGAATTATCCACCCCATACAATTTTAATGTTAACAAGTGCTAGAATAGCAATATACAGGTCCTGTAATATGACACTAGAGTGTGATGATCTATCTCAGGGGAGTGTTTCTGGTGGGACACTTATTGAAATGCACCTCAGATAACAAGAAGAAGGGAGGTCCTAATCTCCATGTCTGATGCATATCCCTTACGATTGTAGGAACAGTTATTATTGCTGCAGTCATGTTGTTGTATTCTCATATTTTATTGCTCAGTATATGTTGATGCAGTCACTGATTTAAGTAATGACTGAGTATTTGATGGTAATGTACTACTACTATGTAGCATAAAAAGACAATTATTGTAGTGCACCTCAGATAACAAGAAGAAGGGAGGTCCTAATCTCCAGGTCTGATGCATGTCCCTTACTATTGCAGATGAATGTTTAATAAAGAATATAAATCCCCTCAACCACACTAATGTTAACTAATTAGGTGTGCAACATATGGAATGACTGAAAGATGTGTTTTGCATGTAATACATGATTTTATCTTAATTGAAGTGCACCTAACCTGAAATTGGAAAATCTTTCATGTGATTACGTTTATTGCATGGATTGTATTGGACAGTTACATATTGATTTATATCAAATACTTTTTGACTGGCAGTAAATTGAAATTGCCAATCTTAAATCAAAGATACAGGGAGTGCAGAATTATTAGGCAAGTTGTATTTGTGAGGAAAAAATGTATTATTGAACAACAACCATGTTCTCAATGAACCCAAAAAACTCATTAATATCAAAGCTGAATAT
Organism: Bufo gargarizans; assembly: GCF_014858855.1. NCBI lineage: Eukaryota > Metazoa > Chordata > Amphibia > Anura > Bufonidae > Bufo > Bufo gargarizans. The sequence continues at coordinate 305,194,379 of NC_058084.1, forward strand.
TTTTGGAAGTAGTTTTTAGTTTGTTTTTAGTTTTAGCTATTTTAGGGGGATATCTGTGTGTGCAGGTGACTATTACTGTGCATGATTATTAGGCAACTTAACAAAAAACAAATATATACCCATTTCAATTATTTATTTTTACCAGTGAAACCAATATAACATCTCAACATTCACAAATATACATTTCTGACATTCAAAAACAAAACAAAAACAAATCAGTGACCAATATAGCCACCTTTCTTTGCAAGGACACTCAAAAGCCTGCCATCCATGGATTCTGTCAGTGTTTTGATCTGTTCACCATCAACATTGCGTGCAGCAGCAACCACAGCCTCCCAGACACTGTTCAGAGAGGTGTACTGTTTTCCCTCCTTGTAAATCTCACATTTGATGATGGACCACAGATTCTCAATGGGGTTCAGATCAGGTGAACAAGGAGGCCATGTCATTAGATTTTCTTCTTTTATACCCTTTCTTGCCAGCCACGCTGTGGAGTACTTGGACGCGTGTGATGGAGCATTGTCCTGCATGAAAATCATGTTTTTCTTGAAGGATGCAGACTTCTTCCTGTACCACTGATTGAAGAAGGTGTCTTCCAGAAAGTGGCAGTAGGACTGGGAGTTGAGCTTGACTCCATCCTCAACCCGAAAAGGCCCCACAAGCTCATCTTTGATTATACCAGCCCAAACCAGTACTCCACCTCCACCTTGCTGGCGTCTGAGTCGGACTGGAGCTCTCTGCCCTTTACCAATCCAGCCACGGGCCCATCCATCTGGCCCATCAAGACTCACTCTCATTTCATCAGTCCATAAAACCTTAGAAAAATCAGTCTTGAGATATTTCTTGGCCCAGTCTTGACGTTTCAGCTTGTGTGTCTTGTTCAGTGGTGGTCGACTTTCAGCCTTTCTTACCTTGGCCATGTCTCTGAGTATTGCACACCTTGTGCTTTTGGGCACTCCAGTGATGTTGCAGCTCTGAAATATGGCCAAACTGGTGGCAAGTGGCATCTTGGCAGCTGCACGCTTGACTTTTCTCAGTTCATGGGCAGTTATTTTGCGCCTTGGTTTTTCCACACGCTTCTTGCGACCCTGTGGACTATTTTGAATGAAACGCTTGATTGTTCGATGATCACGCTTCAGAAGCTTTGCCATTTTAAGAGTGCTGCATCCCTCTGCAAGATATCTCACTATTTTTGACTTTTCTGAGCCTGTCAAGTCCTTCTTTTGACTCATTTTGCCAAAGGAAAGGAAGTTGCCTAATAATTATGCACACCTGATATAGGGTGTTGATGTCATTAGACCACACCCCTTCTCATTAGAGAGATGCACATCACCTAATATGCTTAATTGGTAGTAGGCTTTCGAGCCTATACAGCTTGGAGTAAGACAACATTCATAAAGAGGATGATGTGGTCAAAATACTCATTTGCCTAATAATTCTGCACTCCCTGTAGAGACAGAGAAAGTTAAAACTAACCCCATTTTTAATTATGAGTGTTGAGCACGAATATTCGAATGGCGAATTTTTATCGTGAATATAGACACTTCGAGAATTCGGAAATATTTAGAATGTAGTGCTATATATTCGTTATATTGAATATTCAGATTTTTTTTTCCATCTGAACATGATTCCTCTTTGCTTCTTGCATGTGGGCCAATGAGAAGGAAGCAATGTCAAGTTCACAACAATGCATTGTCGTGCCTTTTCATAGGTAAATGCATTGATATCCAATTTATTTTAGTCAAGATGAATGTTCATTACCTTTAAGAGCCATGCTCGACTATAGTTGACAATTTTGTATGTCTTGAGTAGGCCAAATTAAGGTCGTACAAAGGTTTCTGCTTTTTAGTTTTATTCTTCTCATGAATGTACCAGTCTGAGAAGAATACTCATTGGCTACTCTTAAATTTATGACAGGAGGTAAAGATAAGCTCTATGCAGCTGGTGATAATTACCTATACGATTAGGCATTTATCAATGAAGCAAATATATAATATGTATGTATTCATTTAATGAGCCTTAGTCCTTAGCATAAGACAATCAGTAGGACATATAATATATATTATACTGTTATATGTTATGAAGACAACATGTATCCAGTATATTATATACAGACGTGGACAAAATTGTTGGTACCCTTTGGTCAATGAAAGAAAAAGTCACAATGGTCACAGAAATAACTTTAATCTGACAAAAGTAATAATAAATTAAAATTCTATAAATGTTAACCAATGAAAGTCAGACATTGTTTTTCAACCATGCTTCAACAGAATTATGTAAAAAAATAAACTCATGAAACAGGCATGGACAAAAATGATGGTACCCCTAGAAAACACAGAACATAATGTGACCAAAGGGACATGTTAATTCAAGGTGTGTCCACTAATTAGCATCACAGGTGTCTACAACCTTGTAATCAGCCATTGGGCCTATATATATGGCTCCAGGTAATCACTGTGTTGTTTGGTGATATGGTGTGTACCACACTCGACATGGACCAGAGGAAGCAAAGGAAAGAGCTGTCTCAAGAGATCAGAAAGAAAATTATAGACAAGCATGTTAAAGGTAAAGGCTATAAGACCATCTCCAAGCAACTAGATGTTCCTGTGAGTACAGTTGCACATATTATTCATAAGTTTAAGATCCATGGGACTGTAGCCAACCTCCCTGGACGTGGCCGCAGGAGGAAAATTGATGACAAATCTAAGAGACGGATAATCCGAATGGTAACAAAAGAGCCTAGAAAGACTTCTAAAGAGATTCAAGGTGAACTTCATGCTCAAGGAACATCAGTGTCAGATCGCACCATCCGTCGTTGTTTGAGCCAAAGTGGACTACATGGGAGACGACCAAGGAGGACACCATTGTTGAAAACGAATCATAAAAAAGCAAGACTGGAATATGCCAAACTACATGTTGACAAGCCACAAAGCTTCTGGGAGAATGTCCTGTGGACAGATGAGACAAAAATCGAAGTTTTTGCCAAGGCACATCAGCTGTATGTTCACAGACGAAAAAATGAAGCATATCAAGAAAAGAACACTGTCCCTACTGTGAAACATGGAGGAGGCTCTGTTATGTTCTGGGGCTGCTTTGCTGCGTCTGGCACAGGGTGTCTTGAATCTGTGCAGGGTACAATGAAATCTCAAGACTATCAAGGAATTCTAGAGAGAAATGTACTAGCCAGTGTCAGAAAGCTTGGTCTCAGTCGCAGGTCATGGGTCTTGCAACAGGACAATGACCCAAAACACACCGCTAAAAACACCCAAGAATGGCTAAGAGGAAAAAATTGGACTATTCTAAAGTGGCCTTCTATGAGCCCTGACCTCAATCCTATTGAGCATCTTTGGAAGGAGCTGAAACATGCAGTCTGGAAAAGGCACCCTTCAAACCGGACACAACTGGAGCAGTTTGCTCATGAGGAGTGGGCCAAAATACCTGCTGAGAGGTGCAGATGTCTCATTGACAGTTACAGGAAGCGTTTGATTGCAGTGATTGCCTCAAAAGGTTGCGCAACAAAATATTAAGTTAGGGGTACCATCATTTTTGTCCATGCCTGTTTCATGAGTTTATTTTTTTACATAATTCTGTTGAAGCATGGTTGAAAAACAATGTCTGACTTTCATTGGTTAACATTTATAGAATTTTAATTTATTATTACTTTTGTCAGATTAAAGTTATTTCTGTGACCATTGTGACTTTTTCTTTCATTGACCAAAGGGTACCAACAATTTTGTCCACGTCTGTATATATTTCTCATTAGGAGAATCTTTGTTTCTAAAAGAGTGTCTGTGAAGATGTGTGTTTTGTAACAATTATTCACCTCTTTGGTATGAGAGGAGGTACTGATATCTCTGAGAAAACAAAGCCAGTGAATTTATTTACGATACACAAATAAACAGTGTGAGAAACATTCAGAGACGCCTAGAGGTCTGTCTCTAATTGCTACAAGTGTCAAATCTAACCCCTATAGCCTTGAATTAAAGCTTTTAAGGTCAATTGTATATTATACCTTTATTCAGACTTACAGAAGTTAACCCTTTATTCTATGATCCAAATAGCTTACACAACAGTGCCACCTAGGTATGAGTAGGTGACATTACAACAGTAGCAAAAGTGCATTCTGGGTAAGGTTATGATGTCATTTCTTATCAATGATCACACCCATCTGACAATGATTGGAAAGCTCCAAATTAGGAAGGTGTGTCTAACTGATAAGTTTGTGATCATAAACCATACACAGGGGGGAGAAAAAGACACAAGACAGACAAGAAAGAGGAGAGGAGAGAGAAGTGGAGCTCTCTAGAGGGGTCTATCAAGATGAAAGCCATGGTAAGATGCGCTATGATGGACCACCCAGCTTTCCTAGGAACAGAAGTGAGATTTCTACTAGGACTTGGTAAGAGACACAGAAAATTATATTTCATTTTATTAAGACTAATTTGATAGTGTGGGTGAAATTATACCATCTAGATTGGCGAATAAATACATTAATTAATTGATCATCTCCATATTGAGATGTAGTTTTAGGATATTGTGAGGCTTCATTCTACCTGCAGAAGAATCAAGACTCATAATCTAGCAAAGCATTAAATAATTGCTTAGATATATATATATATATATATATATATATATATACATACATATATATTGATAGAACATTCTTCGCCAAGTCAAGTGATGGATTCCCACAGGAAAGACTTATTTCAAGTCCTTCCCATTTAAGATATGGTCTAGCAAAGATCCTATATCCCTGTCATTTGTCTTAATAGTCTTACCAAAGTCATATATGTGAAAATAGTTCAGGATGGGGTGGAAGGATACAGTTATCTCTTCTAAGTTACATCCTTGATTGGATTTGCCCATGCCTGAAGTCATGTGACGTGTAGTTGGTTAGAGGGGGGTGGAATGTATTTAGCATTCCATATTGATGTCTAGGATTAGACATGCCCGTCCTGATATCATGAGGCTTTCTCTGAACAGTGGGAATATATAAATGATGTTCCTATTTGATATCCTAACCTAATAATAGCTTGGTTATAATGTGACAAGTTATTTCCACTCACATGTATTGTTAAGCTTGTAATGCTTTATATTAACGCTATATATATATTCATTTGCATGTATCATTGTGTTTATTTACTTATATATGTTTATAACCTTGTAACCAATAAATCTGCATATTTTTATAATACCTGTGTATTGTTGTATAATGCAGAACTACATGTTTATCATTAACGTCATCTCACGTCAAAAAGAACTTATTTATCTGAGGAAATAGTCGGCCTCAGATGTGAATTGTATCAATTAGGTTGTCTACAATTCACCAGGTCATGATTTTAAGAATTTAGGACAAATTTTATAAATTTAATTTTTTTATGATTAATAATTTTTATGATCATAATTAATAATTCTTAATTGAATTATTACCACCCGACAGCATGAAACTGGGGTGTGGTTTGCCAGCCGGGAGAGATGGCCGCTTGAGCAGTGAGCTCCCGAGCCCTATACAGCGACTACCAAGCTACAGCAAGCTGACACTGGTCTTATTCGACTGAAATCCACACAAAGATACCCCTCCTTGTACCCAAGATGGTTAGAGGGTCGAGATCAGTCAAGAAACAGGGAAAGCTGGATTTTTTCGTGGAGAGAATAAAAGACCAAGATGGCGCCGGTTCGCCGGCCTCCACGCGCTCCTCGAGATCTGCAGAGCAAGACTCTCCTACGACTACTCCAGCACAGCGGAGAAGCCCGCAAGCCTCTCAACCCTCCTGCTCCCGCTCTTCTCCAGCGGTCGAGTCCCCCGTAGCCTGGCCTGAGACACGCTTACCAGACCGGAGTGGTCCCCCCGGGTCCCGGGAAAGTACAGACGTCTCCCCCTGCCAAAGCCCGCAAAAGCAGAGACCGCGGCTGCATGAAGACGCACAAGGACCTGCAGGGGTGAGTGACCGGAGCGCTCTGTCCCTAGTAGACTTCCCCACTACGGATGATCTAGCGACTGGCAGCATGATAAAAGATATGTTGGTAGCGTTCAGCCGTTCTATGCATACAGAAATAGCGGCCCTACTGTCTCCCCTGCACGCCTCCATTACTGAGGCGGACAAGCGGATCACTCATGTTGAGACTAAAATGGGGGATTTTGCCGCATCGCATAATCAGCTTGTGGATGCGCATGAGGAACTTTCAGCTGAAGTTGAGAGACTTAAAAACAAGGTGGTGGACCTGGAGGACAGGTCCCGCCGTAATAACATTAAGCTTAGGGGCATACCGGAGGATATACTGCCTAAAGAGCTGGAGGCCTACATTCTTGATCTTATGAGGTCGCTTCTGATAAACATAAGTGATAAGGATCTTACTCTAGATAGGGCTCACAGAGTGGCCCGGCCTAAACATCTTCCCGATTCGGTTCCTAGAGACGTCCTAGCTAGGGTCCACTTTTTCCATGTAAAGGAACTACTGATGAATGCAGCTAGGAAAATGGGCCCGTTACCTGCCCCATATGAAGGGATCAAAATCTTTGCTGATTTGTCTGCTCCAACCCTCCAGCAGAGGAGAGCTTTGGCCCCCTTCATTGCTGCCTTACGCGACCACAACATACCTTACCGTTGGGGCTTCCCCACTAAAGTTCTGATCCAGCATCAAGGAACTCTGCACGCAGTGCTCTCCCTGGACTCAGGAAGAAAATTATTGGAAGGGTGGAACATTTCCATTAAAGATTCTCCTGCCCTTCAAACAAAAGGCCCGGAACCCATTGCATCGGACTGGCAGACGGTCCCGACCAGGCGTAGACCGCATCGCTGACTGTTAATGGGTCAACTTGTTGAATGGTTACCTGATTCTGTTTAGGGCTCGGCCGGTCAGTTCGGCAGGAACCGCCTCACAAGCCCACACAATAGTGCCTGATGGCTATCAGGTGTCGTTTCACAGTTATAGTTTTTTCCTTCTTTTATGTTTATTCCCTATGCCTAATTTTTGTTGTTATTTTACAATTCCTCTACAATTGCTATTTGAAGATATTCTGAGGGGTCGAGGGGGAAGGATCACTCTTAACAGAGACCTAGATCAGTTTCCTATTGTTATGTTCGCCATATATAAGACTCGCCTTACAGACCTACCATTCCCTCCTGCAACATGGTACTAAAAGTCGCCGCTCTAAATGTCAAAGGACTGAATAGCCCTTTTAAAAGATCCATGTTGTGGAAGGAAATCCGCAAGCTGAAATGTGATATCTTCTGCGCCACAGAAACTCATTTGCTCCAATCGGATGGTCACAGGATACACCACCCTAGGTTCCTTCACATTTACCAGTCACACTTTTGTAAGAAACAAAGGGGAGTTCTAGTGGCCATAAGCCATTCGGTGGCCTTTTCTTTGAAGTCTTCAGTTCTAGATCCTAATGGCAGGTATATCATTTTAGTCTGCACTATTAATAATGTTGACTACACAATGTTTTTTATTTATGCCCCCAACAGACATCAATGTTCCTTTTTTCACCGTCTAGCTGCAAAAGTACGTGGGCTGAGGTCTGGCCATGTGATCTGGTGCGGTGATTTTAACTCCATACTAGACCCAAGAGTAGATACCACAACTCCCTCCAGAGAGGCCCCCGGAGCTATTAACTCTCTTTTCCTGCAGGAGGACTTGTATGACATCTGGAGGATACAACATGGCTCTGAAAGAGACTACTCTTTCTTCTCATCGGCTTGCCAATCCTACTCCAGAATTGACATGTTCTTAACTGGCAGGTCACTGATTGCAAACACGATCTCATAATCCATACATACGATCACATGGTCAGATCACGCCCCGGTCTCCCTATTCCTGAAGGAGTCCCATCTTTCCAAACCTTACTCTCCATGGAGAAATAATACGTATGTTATAGACCATCCTGAATTGTCTCAAGAGCTCAAATCCGAATTAACAGAATTCTTCCACTTAAATGTTGGTTCAGTTATTAATCCCTCTACTCTATGGTGCGCCCACAAGGCGTTCATAAGGGGTGTTTTTATTAAAATAGGTAGTAGACTCCAGAGGGAACGTAAAGAAAAAATAAACAGGCTGCTAAATGAGATACAGAGAGTAGAGACTCTTAACAAGTCTCTAGTTTCCTCTATACACTCAGATAGTCTCAAATCATTGAGGTCCCAACTCTCTGCATGCCTTCTTCATAAGTATGAATTTAACTTAAAAAGAATGCAGGCCAAATTTTATTCTCAGGATAACAAGGCGGGCCGCTTGCTAGCTAACCGCCTAAAACAAAGAGCTGCTAAAGCCAAGATTCCCTATCTCTTAGACCCTTCCTCTGGGAAGAAAATACTATCTCCAATGGGAATAGCGGATGCTTTTGGAGAATTTTACGCTTCCCTTTATAATCTAGCCCCCCAAGAATGAGCCTCACCACCAAAAGCGGCTCTCATTGATGCCTTTTTGGATAAGTTGGGCCTTGCACAACTGACTTCGGCTCAATTACAGACTCTCAACGCCCCCATGACCATTGATGAACTTAAAGCCATTATTAGAAAACTCCCCCCACACAAAGCCCCAGGCCCAGATGGCCTATCTAACTCCTACTATAAAGCCTTTTTTGATCAGCTCTCCAATCACATGTTACTCTCTTTCCAATCTGCCAGAGAACTAGGATCCTTCCCCAAGGAGATGCTCGAAGCCTTAATAGTGACTATACCAAAACCTAACACCAAAAAATTTCCGCCCCATATCCCTCCTTAACACGGATATTAAAATATTTGCCAGAATCCTGTCATCCAGATTAGCCCCCCTCATTCCTTTATTAGTGAACACTGACCAGGTTGGTTTTGTCAAAGGCCGCCAAATACAAGAGAACTCTAGGAGGGTGCTGAATCTTCTCTCCCATATTCAAAAAAACAAGACCCCGGCGCTTTTTGTCACACTCGATGCGGAAAAGGCGTTCGACCGCATTTGCTGGTCCTTTTCTTTCGCGGTTTTATCCAAGATGGGGATTGTGGGTCCTATCCTTGCCTCTATCCAGGCCCTATATAAAGATCCATCTGCTAGAGTCTGGGTAAACGGGTCCCTGTCTAAGCCATTTTCCATTTCCAATGGAACCAGACAGGGGTGCCCCTTCTCTCCCCTAATGTTTATTTTATCCATCGAACCCCTTGCCCAAGCCCTAAAAATGGAGAGTAAGGTATCAGGCGTACAGATAGCCGATCGCAATCATAAACTAAGCTTGTACGCTGATGATGTAATACTCACGCTTACTGATCCAGCAACCTCCCTGTCCTAAGCCTTAGACATTATCACTAATTTTGGCCAACTATCTTACTATAAGCTTAACTCATCCAAATCCCAAGCCCTACCCATTAACTTGTCCCCCCAAACGGTCCAACTTCTTCAAGAAAAATTCACCTTAGATTGGCAGCCTAACCAAATTCAATATCTAGGTATCAACCTTACCTTCTCAACTCATAAACTTTTCCTAGCTAACTACCCCTCATTGCTATCTAGTATTAAAAAAGACCTTGATCAGTATGATAAGTTTGAGGTGTCTTGGATTGGTAGACTGGCCACTTTTCAAATGTTTGCACTACCCAAACTCCTTTATCTGTTTAGGGTCCTACCCATCAAACTCCCTACATCATACGTCTCGCAATGTAATAAGGTATTAAATGCCTTCCTGTGGCACGGTAAAAAGCCTAGAATTGCATCCAAAATCCTACACATCAAGATACAAATGGGAGGCATTAGTCTACCAAACATTTATGACTATTATTTAGCGTCACAAGTAGGCCCCCTTGAGAGTTGGTGGAAGATGGACTTCTCAAAACAATGGACCCACATTGACTCCACAGAGGTGTCAGGAGGTAACCTTAAGGCCTTACTCATAGCCTCGCTATCAGGAAAGTTTATTAAACCGAAACTGTCCTTCCTTGCCTCCAATGCCCTAAATTGCTGGATAACTTACCATACCCTCACTAGCAAGGACCCCCTCTCTAGGGTGGATCCAACCCCATTGGCGGTTCTTGACCATCTTATTCCTGACTTAGGTGTAGGTGCTTGGAAGAGATATGACCTGACAGAAATCCCCCAACTTTATCAGACTGATAGTCTGAAATCCTTTGAATGCCTTCATAGCATATCTGAGGTTCCCAATACTGAATTGTATAAATATCTTAGGGTCAGGCATTTCCTAACCGAAAACCCCACTTTACCATCCATCAACAGACAGATACTAGAGATATGGTCATTACCTACTCAAACCCCAAAAACCCTTCGCCCCTTATACGCCCAGCTCAGTAATAAGGACAATTTCCATAAATCCGCACCGCTGATGTCCTGGGAAAAGGATTTAAAGTCTGAATTCTCTCCGTTACAATGGAAATCAGTCTTCAAATACATCTCAAAGAACATAACGTGCGTAACGCAATATGAATCATTTGTAAAGACCATCTTAAGGTGGTATTTCACCCCGGAAAGGCTACACACTATTTATCCACCAGTCTCCCCTTTATGCTGGAGGAACTGTGGTAATAAAGGCACGGTATTTCACATTCTATGGGACTGCCAATAATTAAGCCTTTTTGGGTTGAAGTTTTTTCCATAATCTCTCAGCTCCCGAATGCAGAGTCAACCCTGCGCTCTCCATCCCCCTCTTTAGCGTTGTTACTGATAGATATAATGGATATACCTAATTCACTCAGGGGTGTAGTTTGTCATATCCTCCTCTCAGCCAAGTTGGCTATTACCTCAAAATGGAAATCTCCATACCCGCCCACGAGTCTGGAAGTCACTCAAAGGGTCAACAAAACTTGTCTCTATGAACAAATCATGGCCTCAGCTTCTATTGTTTGATTTGATTTTATATGTTATTTCTGTATCATTTGTGCTATTATCTTAGTACCTGTGCAGTCCTATGCTTTCATTCCCTTTATGGGGCATTTATTTGTCCCTCTACGACTGCGCTCACCTGCGTGTGTTGAGCAGTCCTAGCTGCACCATATATGTATGGATATGTATATACATATATTTGTTTTATCCAGATACTTCAATAAAAATTATTTGACTTTAAAACAATGCATGAAACTTTTAGCAGCTTGAAAAATGTAGCCAAAGTGACCCACACCTGAATTTCGCGTTACCAATTCGCATTAAACAATTTTACATTGCCAATTTTTTGCATTCAATAAAATAATCTCGAATTCTCAAAATTTGCGAATATATGACGAATATTCTACAAATTATTTGTGAAATATCGCAAATTCGAATATAGCCCCTGCCGCTCATCACTATAAAACAACACCATATACCAGGAATGGCCAACCTGAGGTTCTCCAGTTGTTGCAAAACTAAAACTCCCATCATGCCCAGACAGTCTACAGCTATCAGCCTACAGCAGGGCATGGTGAGAGTTGTAGTTTTACAACAGCTGGAGAGCTGCTGGTTTGCCATGCCTGCCATTTACCTATACATCAGGCATCCTCAAACTGCGGCCCTCCAGCTGTTGTAAAACTACAACTCCCACAAAGCCCTGCTGTAGGCCGATACCTGTAGGCTGCTCGGGCATAGTGGTAGTTTTGCAACAGCTGGAGGGCCGCTGTTTGAGGATGCCTGCTATACATGAATTGTCTTTTATTCAATTAACTTAGTTTTGGTTTGAGTCTACAGGGAAAAAGTCTGCATAGTGTAATTGATAACATAATTACATTGTAAGCCTTTGCATTTGATTCAGGGACAGTTGGTAGTCCTAATTGCAAAGTCAGGAGGGGATCGCTATAAAACTGCATAGGCTTAAATGCCTACACGCTTAGTATTCTTTTACATGTATTAATATTCTGAGTACCCACTTTCTTACAGAGGGACCAAGAAGGAGTCTGAATCTAATTAAACGTTATATCTGTGAATGTAACCATACATGTACGTGATTACAATATTAGAGTGAATGAATGAGATTATTGGTAATCTGATTATTGGTAATCTGAGCAGTTGTAAGGGAACTGTAATACCTTCTCAGGCCACCTTTAGCCTTGATATAAGATGAAACACAGTTGGGCATGGAAGCATATAGGTTTTGCATGGCATACTGAGTAACCTTTGTCCAAAGTTGTGCCTGTAGATCCTTGACAGTGATATCCCACCTGGTCCCAAAATAATCAATTGGTAAAAAAAATATGATGAGCGTGCAGGCAAAGGAAATGTTGCAATCTGAGAAATTCCTAGGAAACCCTTGATGTGTTTGGGGGAGCATCATCCTGTTGAAAAATGACAGTTTGAAGATCTGCCATGAGAGGCAACGTATGTGGTAGCAGAATATCCTGCACGTATCACTGAGCTGATAGCATCCCGCATATCACTGTAAGGGGTGGCTAACAGTCGTAGATCATCACACCAGCAGTTGGGGCACTGTGTCGCTCTACAGCAAAGGCAGAATCGAAGTGCCTAATACTTTAACTTGACCGTCGTAGGATCCCAAAAAGAACCTGGATTCTTTGCTAAAGGGAATATAGTTCTAGTCTAGCAGACCAGGTTTCTCATTCATGACACTAGTGCAAACAAAGGTGGTAGTGGCTGGCTGGCAATAGCGGGACATGTAGTGGGTGCTATGACACCAAATTTCCATATGCTGACTTTAAATGGTCCAGGTGGAGACAAGGGTGTGTGATGAAAAGGCCATCTGTGTCTAGATGGTGGACAATGAAAATGTGGGAGCGGCTCATGTTTGTCAGCAGATGCATTATATTTTTTTGGCAATGAGGGTATAGTACAGAATATAAATGAAGTATAATTTCTAACTGTCAGTGTTTTGGCCAATAATTTCAATCAGTGACTTTGAGCCAAAACCAGGATTGGTGCCTCCACAGAAATAACATATGAAAAAAGATCTGCACCAGTTCTGTGTTTAGATGGAAATCACTGACCAAAACACTGACATGTGAATGAGGCATATCTGGAGAACAAACACAACTCTTACCTGGTACCTTTCTTTTCATTTTGATTGGCAGAAGAGAAGACAAGACTTGACAGATCTGCAGCTGAAAAAAATGAAAAGAAGGGCACCAGGTAAATGTTCTGTCTCTCCAGAACATTCTCCAGTTAATATGATTTATTTTATTTTTTTCACTTGAACAGGAGGGTCAGTTTATGGAACAGGATCCAGATTGGTCTTGTTTTTGTACAACAGAAGTCATCTGATGTATTCTGTTTTATAGATACCTTTTTAATCATGAAAGAAACATAAATTTTCAACAGGATGCATAAAAAGTGGTGTGAACAGGACCTTATTCAAACTAAAGGTATTATCAAAATAATTTATAAAAAAAAAAAAAAAAAAAACATATTGTATGTAGGACTGGGTATAAAGCACCTGAATGTAATGACTGTTTTAAGCATTTGATCATATACATTCCTCACCCCATCTGAATATGGAGTTTGGCCATATTATCCACATCCATTGCTAACAAGTGCTCATAGTCAAATACTCCTCCAGACATAGTTTTATCCCTCATGTTTGTGAGCCAAAAAAGGTCTAAAAAAATACCTGACGATCAGTGTTTTTGAACCATTTTTGACCATATAATGCTTTTTTTTTCACAGCCATCCACTGGGCATCATGCTTATATGTAAGTAGTCTAAGGCTTCTTTCACACTAGCGTTAGGCTTGTCTGGCAGGCTGTTCCGGCAGGGGCACAGCCTATTGGATTCGTGGTAATGCTTGCACACATGGGTTCCCGGAAGTCCAGAACGGGCCTGTGTGCAAGCATTAGTACTGATCTTGACTTTACTGACAACTGACTGGTCAGATCTGTGATTTCTGACCTATATGTTAGGAGGTGTTGGGAACAGTTGTTAAGTGAGGGCACACATTTACTACCCTGGCTATGGGCTCCTATGTCTATCAATACATTCCATCAGTATTTTTATTGCAAGGTCTTCTCAATTAGTGCCTTAATATTGTTATGCAACAGTTTTTATATGTTATGTGCCTGATTTCCCAGCAGGTGGCATATGTTCTGGCAGATTTCTTTTGAAAGAATGAAACTAACCATTTCATTCTGGCCCCCTTTGGGCAGAAGGTGGGTTTCCCATTTCACACTTTTAAGACACAGGCGGCACTTTCTTTACACACCTTTGTCTCTATCAGGGCTTAGCAGAAGGAAATTTGGTTTCATGGATTAAATCATATGTTCTGCCATTGACATTACCTTGGCTTTTGTTTGCAGTGGTATTATGAATAAAAACCTGGACTGCAATAGGCTGGAACCTGTATCATATTTAGCTATAAATCTAGTTTCTATTTAGGATCCCACAATAAAAAGGTTTCATAATGGAAGCCTCATTGCTCTATAATTGTCCCATTGCTGTGGATTGATACACTGCACCAACTGCAGTTACCCTTAGGGCTCATGCACACGAACGTATTTTCTTTCCGTGTCCATTCCGTTTTTTGGGGGACCGTATGTGGAACCATTGATTTCTATTGGTCCCCAAAAAAACGGAAGTTATTACGTGTGCATTCCGTTTCCGTATGTCTGTATTTACATGCAGCAAAAAAAAAAAAAAAAAATGTCCTATTATTGTCTGTATTATGGACAATGATAGTACTGTTCTATTAGGGGGCAGCTGTTCCGTTTTGCAAAATATGGAGTACACACGGACGTCACCCGTATTTTTTGCGGATCCATTTTTTGCGGTCCTCAAAATACATACGATCTTGTGCATGAGCCCTTAGTAGTGATATGAAAGACACTAACAGCTCAGCGATATGTGCAGCACTTCCTAAAGCCACATATGTTGCATTTCATGGCATTGTTTCCAACTCTAATTTTTCAGTAATGCGACAGTTGTAGTCAATGTCCTGGATATGTCTGTGTGTGAAGCACTGACTCCAGCTACAGTCCACAGTCCATTCTTTGTGAATCTCACCCAAATTATTGAATGCCCTTTTCTTGGCAATCCAACTGAACTGGCTATTAATATGCTTGAATACAACACTCTGTTAATTGCCAGCTTCTTTACTAGTGGCTGTATGGAAGCAGTCATTAGCATGTGGGAGGCACAGGAAGGTGAGTGCTATGCTGGCTGTACTCACCTTCCCTGGTCTTCTTCAGGGCCTCTCCCTGTGTCCTTATACGCACAGTGTCTGCACATAGTGCACGTACATGCTGTCAGGTCTCCTTCTCGCTGCGCAGTACTAAGACCAGGGAGGGCGAGTGAATCTGCCAAGTGGCAGTGCCACTCAGAGCTGGAAAGGTAAGTTCATTTCTTTATTTTATTTCTTATCGTCTGATTGGGGGTCTGATCTGAAGATAGTGCAGGCTGGGGCGTCTGATTGGAGGCTGACGGCATCTGCTGGGTGCTGATCTGAGGCTGATGGAGGCTGGGGGCTCTGATGGGAGCTGATGAAGGCTGGGGGTCTGATGGGAGGCTGATCTGAGGCTGATGGAGGAGGAGGGGCTGATCTGAGTTTGAGAAATTGAAAGGAGGCAGAGAGTGGAAGCTGGGTGAACGCCTCTCGGAACCCCTTTGGGATGAGCTTGGCTGCCATTAATGCCAAATAAAGAACTAAATATACAGTATAATATTCTCAATTTAAAAATTAGACTGCAATATTTGATCAAAATGGCACCTACACTATATATAATATGTATAGTGCAGGCATCATTTTGTGCTTCAAAAATACAATGCTCAATACAATTTCTGTAGCTTACCCCTAAGTCAATTATATATTTGACCAAATATAGCAGTCACATTTTTAAGTTGAGTCTGTATGGCCCACAACCGAAGTTACAAATATCCAAATGGCAGCAAAAAGGTTCCACATCCCTGATTTAAAGGCTTAGCAAACCTTTGCTGGTGTATTGTGTCGATTAACTGATTAGAGTGCGACACCTCGAGTCTACAATATTGAACTTTTTCACAATACTCTAATTTTCAACAACAATGTTTCAATCCTCTCTCAGGATCTTTCTCAAGCACAATGATTCTGAGACTAGTGTGACTTAAATAGCACTAAGCCAATTGTAACATCAACAATTAGTAAATTAACTGATTTAACTAAAGTGTACAGTAAATACATTGCCATTTCACATGAATACAATTGTGTAAAGTGCAGTACTTTATGTTAAAAACATGTCAGACCATAATTCATATTTATGTAAAATACCTGGGGGAGAAGAGAAGGCGCCAATCTACATATCATAGGTAAAATACAGTGTCAGAGGCTCGGTGATGCCACAGTGTTCTCAAATAACCACTGCACATGACAGATGAGTAACCCACGCTCATCTGTGAAGAGGATAGAGCAGAACTGTAGTTCGGAGGCTTGTCAGCGCATGCATACACTGCCCACTACAAGGGCACTGTCGCCTAGTTGGAAAAGGGCATGATGAATGTAAGAAAAGCGCAATGCAACATATTACATACTGGGGACCATAAAAGCATACAAATTATAATAAAGATGCTGGAAAAGAACTCTAATAAACCTGCCCAGCTTCATACAGCCACCACCATTAATGGGAAGTCACAGTATCAGGCATGGACCAGTTATATTGCAAACCCATTTCCATGGGGCGCAGTGTGCATGGAGACCAAAATGCAGGAGTACATCACAGAGGTGCAAAACCTGCACACCAGACATCAGAACCTCCCACAGGCATGTACAAATTAAAGCTCAAGGTCCCCAAAGGAGTATATAGCGCTTAATGATTATATAAAACAGTATTACCCTGTATAGAAAATGGAAATCCAGTCCACAAGAAATGTCACTAGTAGAGTTGAGCGAACACCTGGATGTTCGGGTTCGAGAAGTTCGGCCGAACATCCCGGAAATGTTCGGGTTCGGGATCCGAACCCGATCCGAACTTCGTCCCGAACCCGAACCCCATTGAAGTCAATGGGGACCCGAACTTTTCGGCACTAAAACGGCTGTAAAACAGCCCAGGAAAGGGCTAGAGGGCTGCAAAAGGCAGCAACATGTAGGTAAATCCCCTGCAAACAAATGTGGATAGGGAAATTAATTAAAATAAAAATTAAATAAATAAAAATTAACCAAAATCAATTGGAGAGAGGTTCCATAGCAGAGAATCTGGCTTCCCGTCACCCACCACTGGAACAGTCCATTCTCAGATATTTAGGCCCCGGCACCCAGGCAGAGGAGAGAGGTCCCGTAACAGACAATCTGGCTTCATGTCAGCAGAGAATCAGTCTTCATGTCATAGCAGAGAATCAGGCTTCACGTCACCCACCACTGTAATAGTCCATTTTCATAAATTTAGGCCCAGCACCCAGGCAGAGGAGAGAGGTCCCGTAACAGACAATCTGGCTTCATGTCAGCAGAGAATCAGTCTTCATATCATAGCAGAGAATCTGGCTTCCCGTTACCCACCACTGGAACAGTCCATTCTCAGATATTTAGGCCCCGGCACCCAGGCAGAGGAGAGAGGTCCCGTAACAGACAATCTGGCTTCATGTCAGCAGAGAATCAGTCTTCATATCATAGCAGAGAATCAGGCTTCACGTCAGCCACCACTGCAACAGTCCATTGTCATAAATTCAGGCCCAGCACCCAGGCAGAGGAGAGAGGTCCCGTAACAGACAATCTGGCTTCATGTCAGCAGAGAATCAGTCTGCATGTCATAGCAGAGAATGAGGCTTCACGTCACCCACCACTGCAACAGTCCATTTTCATAAATTTAGGCCCAGCACCCAGGCAGAGGAGAGAGGTCCCGTAACAGAGGATCTGGCTTCATGTCACCAGAGAATCAGTCTGCATGTCATAGCAGAGAATCAGGCTTCACGTCACCCACCACTGCAACAGTCCATTTTCATAAATTTAGGCCCAGCACCCAGGCAGAGGAGAGAGGTCCCGTAACAGAGGATCTGGCTTCATGTCACCAGAGAATCAGTCTGCATGTCATAGCAGAGAATCAGGCTTCACGTCAGCCACCACTGCAACAATCCATTGGCATATATTTAGGCCTAGCACACAGGCAGAGGAGAGAGGTCCCGTAACAGACAATCTGGCTTCATGTCAGCAGAGAATCAGTCTTCATATCATAGCAGAGAATCAGGCTTCACGTCAGCCACCAATGCAACAGTCCATTGTCAGATATTTAGGCCCAGCACCCAGGCAGAGGAGAGAGGTCCCGTAACAGAGGATCTGGCTTCATGTCACCAGAGAATCAGTCTGCATGTCATAGCAGAGAATCAGGCTTCACGTCAGCCACCACTGCAACAATCCATTGGCATATATTTAGGCCTAGCACACAGGCAGAGGAGAGAGGTCCCGTAACAGACAATCTGGCTTCATGTCAGCAGAGAATCAGTCTGCATGTCATAGCAGAGAATGAGGCTTCACGTCACCCACCACTGCAACAGTCCATTTTCATAAATTTAGGCCCAGCACCCAGGCAGAGGAGAGAGGTCCCGTAACAGAGGATCTGGCTTCATGTCACCAGAGAATCAGTCTGCATGTCATAGCAGAGAATCAGGCTTCACGTCACCCACCACTGCAACAGTCCATTTTCATATATTTAGGCCCAGCACCCAGGCAGAGGAGAGAGGTCCCGTAACAGAGGATCTGGCTTCATGTCACCAGAGAATCAGTCTGCATGTCATAGCAGAGAATCAGGCTTCACGTCAGCCACCACTGCAACAATCCATTGGCATATATTTAGGCCTAGCACACAGGCAGAGGAGAGAGGTCCCGTAACAGACAATCTGGCTTCATGTCAGCAGAGAATCAGTCTTCATATCATAGCAGAGAATCAGGCTTCACGTCAGCCACCAATGCAACAGTCCATTGTCAGATATTTAGGCCCAGCACCCAGGCAGAGGAGAGAGGTCCCGTAACAGAGGATCTGGCTTCATGTCAGCAGAGAATCAGTCTTCATGTCATAGCAGAGAATCAGGCTTCACGTCACCCACCACTGCAACAGTCCATTTTCATAAATTTAGGCCCAGCACCCAGGCAGAGGAGAGAGGTCCCGTAACAGAGGATCTGGCTTCATGTCAGCAGAGAATCAGTCTTCATGTCATAGCAGAGAATCAGGCTTCACGTCACCCACCACTGTAAGAGTCCATTTTCATAAATTTAGGCCCAGCACCCAGGCAGAGGAGAGAGGTCCCGTAACAGACAATCTGGCTTCATGTCAGCAGAGAATCAGTCTTCATATCATAGCAGAGAATCAGGCTTCACGTCAGCCACCAATGCAACAGTCCATTGTCAGATATTTAGGCCCAGCACCCAGGCAGAGGAGAGAGGTCCCGTAACAGAGGATCTGGCTTCATGTCAGCAGAGAATCAGTCTTCATGTCATAGCAGAGAATCAGGCTTCACGTCACCCACCACTGTAAGAGTCCATTTTCATAAATTTAGGCCCAGCACCCAGGCAGAGGAGAGAGGTCCCGTAACAGACAATCTGGCTTCATGTCAGCAGAGAATCAGTCTTCATATCATAGCAGAGAATCAGGCTTCACGTCACCCACCACTGTAACAGTCCATTTTCATAAATTTAGGCCCAGCACCCAGGCAGAGGAGAGAGGTCCCGTAACAGACAATCTGGCTTCATGTCAGGAGAGAATCAGTCTTCATGTCATAGCAGAGAATCAGGCTTCACGTCACCCACCACTGCAACAGTCCATTTTCATAAATTTAGGCCCAGCACCCAGGCAGAGGAGAGAGGTCCCGTAACAGACAATCTGGCTTCATGTCAGCAGAGAATTAGTCTGCATGTCATAGCAGAGAATCAGGCTTCACGTCAGCCACCAATGCAACAGTCCATTGTCAGATATTTAGGCCCAGCACCCAGGCAGAGGAGAGAGGTCCCGTAACAGAGGATCTGGCTTCATGTCACCAGAGAATCAGTCTGCATGTCATAGCAGAGAATCAGGCTTCACGTCACCCACCACTGCAACAGTCCATTTTCATAAATTCAGGCCCAGCACCCAGGCAGAGGAGAGAGGTCCCGTAACAGACAATCTGGCTTCATGTCACCAGAGAATCAGTCTGCATGTCATAGCAGAGAATGAGGCTTCACGTCAGCCACCACTGCAACAGTCCATTGGCATATATTTAGGCCTAGCACACAGGCAGAGGAGAGGTTCATTCAACTGTGGGTAGCCTCGCAATATAATGGTAAAATGAAAATAAAAATAGGATTGAATGAGGAAGTGCCCTGGAGTCCAATAATATATGGTTATGGGGAGGTAGTTAATGTCTAATCTGGACAAGGGACGGACAGGTCCTGTGGGATCCATGCCTGGTTCATTTTTATGAACGTCAGCTTGTCCACATTGGCTGTAGACAGGCGGCTGCGTTTGTCTGTAATGACGCCCCCTGCCGTGCTGAATACACGTTCAGACAAAACGCTGGCTGCCGGGCAGGCCAGCACCTCCAAGGCATAAAAGGCTAGCTCTGGCCACGTGGACAATTTAGAGACCCAGAAGTTGAATGGGGCCGAACCATCAGTCAGTACGTGGAGGGGTGTGCACACGTACTGTTCCACCATGTTAGTGAAATGTTGCCTCCTGCTAACACGTTGCGTATCAGGTGGTGGTGCAGTTAGCTGTGGCGTGTTGACAAAAGTTTTCCACATCTCTGCCATGCTAACCCTGCCCTCAGAGGAGCTGGCCGTGACACAGCTGCCTTGGCGACCTCTTGCTCCTCCTCTGCCTTGGCCTTGGGCTTCCACTTGTTCCCCTGTGACATTTGGGAATGCTCTCAGTAGCGCGTCTACCAACGTGCGCTTGTACTCGCGCATCTTCCTATCACGCTCCAGTGCAGGAAGTAAGGTGGGCACATTGTCTTTGTAGCGTGGATCCAGCAGGGTGGCAACCCAGTAGTCCGCACAGGTTAAAATGTGGGCAACTCTGCTGTCGTTGCGCAGGCACTGCAGCATGTAGTCGCTCATGTGTGCCAGGCTGCCCAGGGGTAAGGACAAGCTGTCCTCTGTGGGAGGCGTATCGTCATCGTCCTGCCTTTCCCCCCAGCCACGCACCAGTGATGGACCCGAGCTGCGTTGGGTGCCACCCCGCTGTGACCATGCTTCATCCTCATCCTCCTCCACCTCCTCCTCATCCTCGTCCTCCTCGTCCTCCAGTAGTGGGCCCTGGCTGGCCACATTTGTACCTGGCCTCTGCTGTTGCCAAAAACCTCCCTCTGAGTCACTTCGAAGAGACTGGCCTGAAAGTGCTAAAAATGACCCCTCTTCCTCCTCCTCCTCCTCCTCCTCCTGGGCCACCTCCTCTTCCATCATCGCCCTAAGTGTTTTCTCAAGGAGACATAGAAGTGGTATTGTAACGCTGATAACGGTGTCATCGCCACTGGCCATGTTGGTGGAGTACTCGAAACAGCGCAACAGGGCACACAGGTCTCGCATGGAGGCCCAGTCATTGGTGGTGAAGTGGTGCTGTTCTGTAGTGCGACTGACCCGTGCGTGCTGCAGCTGAAACTCCACTATGGCCTGCTGCTGCTCGCACAGTCTGTCCAGCATGTGCAAGGTGGAGTTCCACCTGGTGGGCACGTCGCATATGAGGCGGTGAGCGGGAAGGCCGAAGTTACGCTGTAGCGCAGACAGGCGAGCAGCAGCAGGATGTGAACGCCGGAAGCGCGAACAGACGGCCCGCACTTTATGCAGCAGCTCTGACATGTCGGGGTAGTTGTGAATGAACTTCTGCACCACCAAATTCAGCACATGCGCCAAGCAAGGGATGTGCGTCAAATTGGCTAGTCCCAGAGCTGCAACGAGATTTCGCCCATTATCACACACCACCAGGCCGGGCTTGAGGCTCACCGGCAGCAACCACTCGTCGGTCTGTTGTTCTATACCCCGCCACAACTCCTGTGCGGTGTGGGGCCTGTCCCCCAAACATATGAGTTTCAGAATGGCCTGCTGACGTTTACCCCGGGCTGTGCTGAAGTTGGTGGTGAAGGTGTGTGGCTGACTGGATGAGCAGGTGGAAGAAGAGGAGGAGGAAGCCGAGAAGGAGGAGGTGGCAACAGGAGGCAAAGAATGTTGCCCTGCGATCCTTGGCGGCGGAAGGACGTGCGCCAAACAGCTCTCCGCCTGGGGCCCAGCTGCCACTACATTTACCCAGTGTGCAGTTAGGGAGATATAGCGTCCCTGGCCGTGCTTACTGGTCCACGTATCTGTGGTTAGGTGGACCTTGCCACAGATGGCGTTGCGCAGTGCACACTTGATTTTATCGGATACTTGGTTGTGCAGGGAAGGCACGGCTCTCTTGGAGAAGTAGTGCCGGCTGGGAACAACATACTGTGGGACAGCAAGCGACATGAGCTGTTTGAAGCTGTCTGTGTCCACCAGCCTAAATGACAGCATTTCATAGGCCAGTAGTTTAGAAATGCTGGCATTCAGGGCCAGGGATCGAGGGTGGCTAGGTGGGAATTTACGCTTTCTATCAAATGTTTGTGAGATGGAGAGCTGAACGCTGGCGTGTGACATGGTTGAGACGCTTGGTGACGGAGGTGGTGGTGGTGGTGTTGGTGGTACATCCCCTGTTTGCTGGGCGGCAGGTGCCAACGTTCCTCCAGAGGCGGAGGAAGAGGCCGAGGCGGCAGCAGCAGAATAGGCCGAGGCGGCAGCAGCAGAAGAGGTAGCAGGGGGAGCCTGAGTGACTTCCTTGGTTTTAAGGTGTTTACTCCACTGCAGTTCATGCTTTGCATGCAGGTGCCTGGTCATGCAGGTTGTGCTCAGGTTCAGAACGTTAATGCCTCGCTTCAGGCTCTGATGGCACAGCGTGCAAACCACTCGGGTCTTGTCGTCAGCACATTGTTTGAAGAAGTGCCATGCCAGGGAACTCCTTGAAGCTGCCTTTGGGGTGCTCGGTCCCAGATGGCGGCGGTCAGTAGCAGGCGGAGTCTCTTGGCGGCGGGTGTTCTGCTTTTGCCCACTGCTCCCTCTTTTGCTACGCTGTTGGCTCGGTCTCACCACTGCCTCTTCCTCCGAACTGTGAAAGTCAGTGGCACGACCTTCATTCCATGTGGGGTCTAGGACCTCATCGTCCCCTGCATCGTCTTCCACCCAGTCTTGATCCCTGACCTCCTGTTCAGTCTGCACACTGCAGAAAGACGCAGCAGTTGGCACCTGTGTTTCGTCATCATCAGAGACATGCTGAGGTGGTATTCCCATGTCCTCATCATCAGGAAACATAAGTGGTTGTGCGTCAGTGCATTCTATGTCTTTCACCGCTGGGGAAGGGCTAGGTGGATGCCCTTGGGAAACCCTGCCAGCGGAGTCTTCAAACAGCATAAGAGACTGCTGCATAACTTGAGGCTGAGACAGTTTCCCTGGTATGCATGGGGGTGATGTGACAGACTGATGGGGTTGGTTTTCAGGCGCCATCTGTGCGCTTTCTGCAGAAGACTGGGTGGGAGATAATGTGAACGTGCTGGATCCACTGTCGGCCACCCAATTGACTAATGCCTGTACCTGCTCAGGCCTTACCATCCTTAGAACGGCATTGGGCCCCACCATATATCGCTGTAAATTCTGGCGGCTACTGGGACCTGAGGTAGTTGGTACACTAGGACGTGTGGATGTGGCAGAACGGCCACGTCCTCTCCCAGCACCAGAGGGTCCACTAACACCACCACGACCATGTCCACGTCCGCGTCCCTTACTAGATGTTTTTCTCATTGTTATGGTTCACCACAACAACAAATATATTATTTGGCCCAATGTATTGTATTCAAATTCAGCGGGATATAAATTTGAGGCCTAGTATTTAGGCGCTGGGTGACCGGTATGGATTTAGTGACAGAATTAGACTTGGAAATGCACAGAAGCGTGTGTGTGAAGTTATTCTGAATGACCCTATGTGCACCTTCAATATGATCTACCCTTTTAGGGATAGATTTCAAATAGCTCTGATATAGCAGAAACGACTAAATTATGAAATTGCTAAATTGGGAATTGTATTTCAACCCAGAACAAAAAATGTGCTTTGACGGACACTAAATAACTTTCCCAGCCACAACAGGACAGCGGTAACGAGAGATTTAGCGGGATATAAATTTGAGGCCTAGTATTTAGGCGCTGGGTGACAGGTATGGGTTTAGTGACAGAATTAGATTTGGAAATGCACAGTAGCGGGTGTGTGAAGTTATTCTGAATGACCCTATGTGCACCTTGAATATTATATACCCTTTTAGGGATAGATTTCAAATAGCTCTGATATAGCAGAAACCACTAAATTATGAAATTGCTAAATTGGGAATTGTATTTCAACCCAGAACAAGAAATGTGCTTGAACGGACACTAAATAACTCGCCCAGCTACAGCACTAGGGACAGATTTAGCGGGATATAAATTTGAGGCCTAGTATTTAGGCGCTGGGTGACAGGTATGGGTTTAGTGACAGAATTAGACTTGGAAATACACAGTAGCGGGTGTGTGTGAAGTTATTCTGAATGACCCAATGTGCACCTTGAATATTATATACCCTTTTAGGGATAGATTTCAAATAGCTCTGATATAGCAGAAACCACTAAATTATGAAATTGCTAAATTGGGAATTGTATTTCAACCCAGAACAAAAAATGTGCTTTGACGGACACTAAATATCTTGCCCAGCAACAACAGTACAGCGGTAACGAGAGATTTAGCAGGATATAAATTTGAGGCCTAGTATTTAGGCGCTGGGTGACAGGTATGGGTTTAGTGACAGAATTAGACTTGAAAATACACAGTAGCGGGTGTGTGTGAAGTTATTCTGAATGACCCAATGTGCACCTTGAATATTATATACCCTTTTAGGGATAGATTTCAAATAGCTCTGATATAGCAGAAACCACTAAATTATGAAATTGCTAAATTGGGAATTGTATTTCAACCCAGAACAAAAAATGTGCTTTGACGGACACTAAATATCTTGCCCAGCAACAACAGTACAGCGGTAACGAGAGATTTAGCAGGATATAAATTTGAGGCCTAGTATTTAGGCGCTGGGTGACAGGTATGGGTTTAGTGACAGAATTAGACTTGAAAATACACAGTAGCGGGTGTGTGTGAAGTTATTCTGAATGACCCAATGTGCACCTTGAATATTATATACCCTTTTAGGGATAGATTTCAAATAGCTCTGATATAGCAGAAACCACTAAATTATGAAATTGCTAAATTGGGAATTGTACTTTAACCCAGAACAAAAAATGTGCTTTGACGGACACTAAATATCTTTCCAAGCAACAACAGTACAGCGGTAACGAGAGATTTAGCAGGATATAAATTTGAGGCCTAGTATTTAGGCGCTGGGTGACAGGTATGGGTTTAGTGACAGAATTAGACTTGGAAATACACAGTAGCGGGTGTGTGTGAAGTTATTCTGAATGACCCAATGTGCACCTTGAATATTATATACCCTTTTAGGGATAGATTTCAAATAGCTCTGATATAGCAGAAACCACTAAATTATGAAATTGCTAAATTGGGAATTGTACTTCAACCCAGAACAAAAAATGTGCTTTGACGGACACTAAATAACTTTCCCAGCTACAACATGACAGCGGTAACGAGAGATTTAGCGGGATATAAATTTGAGGCCTAGTATTTAGGCGCTGGGTGACAGGTATGGGTTTAGTGACAGAATTAGACTTGGAAATACACAGTAGCGGGTGTGTGTGAAGTTATTCTGAATGACCCTATGTGCACCTTCAATATGATCTACCCTTTTAGGGATAGATTTCAAATAGCTCTGATATAGCAGAAACCACTAAATTATGAAATTGCTAAATTGGGAATTGTATTTCAACCCAGAAGAAAAAATGTGCTTTGACGGACACTAAATAACTTTCCCAGCTACAACAGGACAGCGGTAACGAGAGATTTAGCAGGATATAAATTTGAGGCCTAGTATTTAGGCGCTGGGTGACAGGTATGGGTTTAGTGACAGAATTAGATTTGAAAATACACAGTAGCGGGTGTGTGTGAAGTTATTCTGAATGACCCAATGTGCACCTTGAATATTATATACCCTTTTAGGGATAGATTTCAAATAGCTCTGATATAGCAGAAACCACTAAATTATGAAATTGCTAAATTGGGAATTGTACTTCAACCCAGAACAAAAAATGTGCTTTGACGGACACTAAATATCTTTCCAAGCAACAACAGTACAGCGGTAACGAGAGATTTAGCAGGATATAAATTTGAGGCCTAGTATTTAGGCGCTGGGTGACAGGTATGGGTTTAGTGACAGAATTAGACTTGGAAATACACAGTAGCGGGTGTGTGTGAAGTTATTCTGAATGACCCAATGTGCACCTTGAATATTATATACCCTTTTAGGGATAGATTTCAAATAGCTCTGATATAGCAGAAACCACTAAATTATGAAATTGCTAAATTGGGAATTGTACTTCAACCCAGAACAAAAAATGTGCTTTGACGGACACTAAATAACTTTCCCAGCTACAACAGGACAGCGGTAACGAGAGATTTAGCGGGATATAAATTTGAGGCCTAGTATTTAGGCGCTGGGTGACAGGTATGGGTTTAGTGACAGAATTAGACTTGGAAATACACAGTAGCGGGTGTGTGTGAAGTTATTCTGAATGACCCTATGTGCACCTTCAATATGATCTACCCTTTTAGGGATAGATTTCAAATAGCTCTGATATAGCAGAAACCACTAAATTATGAAATTGCTAAATTGGGAATTGTATTTCAACCCAGAACAAAAAATGTGCTTTGACGGACACTAAATAACTTTCCCAGCTACAACAGGACAGCGGTAACGAGAGATTTAGCAGGATATAAATTTGAGGCCTAGTATTCAGGCGCTGGGTGACAGGTATGGGTTTAGTGACAGAATTAGACTTGAAAATACACAGTAGCGGGTGTGTGTGAAGTTATTCTGAATGACCCAATGTGCACCTTGAATATTATATACCCTTTTAGGGATAGATTTCAAATAGCTCTGATATAGCAGAAACCACTAAATTATGAAATTGCTAAATTGGGAATTGTACTTCAACCCAGAACAAAAAATGTGCTTTGACGGACACTAAATAACTTTCCCAGCTACAACAGGACAGCGGTAACGAGAGATTTAGCAGGATATAAATTTGAGGCCTAGTATTTAGGCGCTGGGTGACAGGTATGGGTTTAGTGACAGAATTAGACTTGAAAATACACAGTAGCGGGTGTGTGTGAAGTTATTCTGAATGACCCAATGTGCACCTTGAATATTATATACCCTTTTAGGGATAGATTTCAAATAGCTCTGATATAGCAGAAACCACTAAATTATGAAATTGCTAAATTGGGAATTGTACTTCAACCCAGAACAAAAATGTGCTTTGACGGACACTAAATAACTTTCCCAGCTACAACAGGACAGCGGTAACGAGAGATTTAGCGGGATATAAATTTGAGGCCTAGTATTTAGGCGCTGGGTGACCGGTATGGATTTAGTGACAGAATTAGACTGGGATATGGCCAAAAAATAACCACACTATTGCTGGTTAAATGCACTTGGTGACGGGCGCAGCTTGCCCCTGATGTAGTATATGGCCAAAAATGAACAGACTATTGCTGGTTAAATGCACTTGGTGTCACAGCTTGACCAACCACACTACTGAGGGTTAAATGCACTTGGTGACGGGCGCAGCTTGCCCCTGATGTAGTATATGGCCAAAAATAAACAGACTATTGCTGGTTAAATGCACTTGGTGTGACAGCTTCACCCTGATGTAGGCTTTAGCCAAAAAACAACCACACCATTGAGGGTTAAATGCACTTGGTGACAGGCGCAGCTTGCCCCTGATTTTGTATATGGCCAAAAAATGAACAGACTATTGCTGGTTAAATGCACTTGGTCTGACAGCTTCACCCTGATGTAGGCTTTAGCCAAAAAACAACCACACCATTGAGGGTTAAATGCACTTGGTGACAGGCGCAGCTTGCCCCTGATTTTGTATATGGCCAAAAAATGAACAGACTATTGCTGGTTAAATGCACTTGGTGTGACAGCTTCACCCTGATGTAGGCTTTAGCCAAAAAACAACCACACCATTGAGGGTTAAATGCACTTGGTGACAGGCGCAGCTTGCCCCTGATTTTGTATATGGCCAAAAAATGAACAGACTATTGCTGGTTAAATGCACTTGGTGTGACAGCTTCACCCTGATGTAGGCTTTAGCCAAAAAACAACCACACCATTGAGGGTTAAATGCACTTGGTGACAGGCGCAGCTTGCCCCTGATTTTGTATATGGCCAAAAAATGAACAGACTATTGCTGGTTAAATGCACTTGGTGTGACAGCTTCACCCTGATGTAGGCTTTAGCCAAAAAACAACCACACCATTGAGGGTTAAATGCACTTGGTCGCAGCTTGTGCTGGCGCACCACAAGACACAAAATGGCCGCCGATCACCCCAGAAAAATGTGACTGACAAACGGTCTGGGCAGCCTAAAAACAGTGAGCAATTGAGGATCAGCAGCTCAATGATCCACAGCTGCAGATCGATCAGTTAATCAAGTCCTTTGGAGGAGTTAATCTGCCTAATCTCGCCCTACTGTCGCAGCCGCAACCTCTCCCTACGCTAATCAGAGCAGAGTGACGGGCGGCGCTATGTGACTCCAGCTTAAATAGAGGCTGGGTCACATGGTGCTCTGGCCAATCACAGCCATGCCAATAGTAGGCATGGCTGTGATGGCCTCTTGGGGCAAGTAGTATGACGCTTGTTGATTGGCTGCTTTGCAGCCTTTCAAAAAGCGCCAAGAAAGCGTCACAAAAGCGCCAAGAAAGCGACGAACACCGAACCCGAACCCGGACTTTTACGAAAATGTCCGGGTTCGGGTCCGTGTCACGGACACCCCAAAATTCGGTACGAACCCGAACTATACAGTTCGAGTTCGCTCATCCCTAGTCACTAGTAGATGGCAACATGTGTCCTCCCCACATTCTTCAGAATCACTAGAAGAATAAGAGAAAGAGAAAGTGGAAAAAAATAATGAAAAAAATTATCAATCATAAGTCAGAATGTGGCGAAACCAACCTCGCCACTGTGTTTGAGGGGGCTGTTTACCAGCCTCCTGCCCTGGTATTATGGTCCCTTAAGTTATTGGGTCTTAAGGCACTTGGGACGGAGCCCTCTGTCCCTGGATTGCATCCTTTGCCTTACTTGCTTGGATGAAGCACATGGTGAGAACAATAGATAGCGCCCATTTTAGCTCACAGACACTGTTCTGACTTTCCAACACGGTGCTATCTTGCCTGTATTTGGTGCACAGAGACATCATTCAGTAGTTTGAAACTACCAAACAGGGGACACATTTATTAGTGACTATTTTCGGTATAACTTGTATATTTTCAGTGTAACTGTATCTTCCAAACTACTGAACGGATGTGGGTGAATTTTGGACATGTGGTTCACCCAGATCCCCCGGTTCCGAGGATATATTGGTTATGGGGTTATTGCATGTTTTGGGGTTCCTGTGATATGTTTTATAAAACGGTATTTCTCGGCCTTTGATAATTATATTCGTCATTGTGTTCAATGGTCATCATCAGCAGAGGGGAGGATTTTGTGTGGGTGTGTTTCTATTGTCCCATTGTGTGTTTAAATGGTGATGTCTGTCCTGTTGTCTCCACATGTGTATTGGCGATCTCCCTTTTGTCCTGAGAGATAATTGGATTGTCTTCGATCGTCTCCGGGACAGAGGGGAGGAAACCATGATGCATTGTGGGGATGTGTTGTATCTGTCCTGTATCTGCAACAAACTGTAATAAAAACGAGGCTGGGTGTGCCAGCACGTCAAAGCACTGTTTGACCCTCAACACGGAGCCTTGTCTCGTTATTGGGGGGATTCCTTGTATGCTGTTGGAGACTGATTGCCAGGAGTGTAAGCTGACTGAATGCTTTTCCTGTTCGTTGGCTGGCAGCTATTTGTGAGGTTCCAGTTTGGAGTGCTATTTTGTATCCAGTTCGGGAGGTTGGTGTTCTGCAGTAGCTGTGCCTGTCTCTCGGAAAGGGGCATATCGCCTAAACGGATTTTAACCCCTTGTCTGCTGAAACGGTCCGTTACACCAGAACATAACTAAAATAGTGCAGAGCAAACAAGACAATGAAGGGCCAGGGGCAAAGTTTGTCCATTATGCTAATGGTCACCTTAAAAATCTACATTTAAGTCATTCGTTTGAGCAAATTGAATTGGAAAATCCAGTATAATTCAATTTTGTCCGCAGACGTGTGTGGACTGGCTCCAACTCGAATTGGACTTGAATGGCTTCTTCAGAAGCATCAAAATGAGGGTGTAGTCCAACTCCAAATTGGGGTGTCGGTCCACACTAAGGGCTCTTTCACACTTGCGTTGTCCGAATCCGTTGTGTACTCCATTTGCCAGAATTACACACCGGATCCGGAAAAACGCAAGTGAACTGAAAGCATTTGAAGACGGATCAGTCTTCAAAATGCGTTCAGTGTTACTATGGCAGCCAGGACGCTATTAAAGTCCTGGTTGCCATAGTAGTAGTGGGGAGCGGTATACTTACAGTCCGTGTGGCTCCCGGGGTGCTCCAGAATGACGTCAGAGCGCCCCATGCGCATGGATGACGTGATCCATGCGATCACGTCATCCATGCGCGTGGGGCGCCCTGAGGTCACTCTGCAGCATGGACGGTAAGTATACTGCTCCCCCGCTCCCCACTACACTTTACCATGGCAAACAGGACTTTAGCGTCCTGGCAGCCATGGTAACCATTCAGAAAAAGCTAAACGTCGGATCCGGTAATGCGCCAAAACGACGTTTAGCTTAAGGCCGGATCCGGATGAATGCTTTTCAATGGGCATTAATTCCGGATCCGGCCTTGCGGCAAGTGTTCAGGATTTTTGGCCGGAGCAAAAAGCGCAGCATGCTGCGGTATTTTCTCCGGCCAAAAAACATTCCGTTCCGGTACTGAAGACATCCTGATGCATCCTGAACGGATTTCTCTCCTTTCAGAATGCATGGGGATAATCCTGATCAGGATTCTTCCGGCATAGAGCCCCGACGACTGAACTCTATGCTGGAAAAGAACAACGCAAGTGTGAAAGAGCCCTTAGACGTGAGAAGACTGAAATTGCAGATTTGTGTTTAAAACAGAGTGATCTGTTTAGCAAGAGTGATTTTTATCCCACTGTGAATGTCTCATGCTCTTGAGTCTTCTATTAAAGCAGTCAAAAGGGATGTAAAAGGTTTAAGAGCGAAACCACAGGAAATGGCATTTAAGTACCCTAATATGACCACCAGTGAAATGCTGGCTTTGAATAACTTGTCTTGTAACCACGACTTCACCATTAAACCTGCTGACAAAGCATGTGAGGTTGTGGTTATGGACACAAAGAAATATACTGCTGAGGTCTATAGACAACTTAATGACCCTCTACCAAATAGAAAATTGGATGGATTCAACATTGCTAGGAAAATTTCCATCTTGAGCAGGGCATTGTAGATACATAATTAAAGGAGTATTTAACAGTTGGTTCTCCTGTTACTCCTTTGCTATATGTTCTACCCAAAATACATAAAAGCTTGATTGACCTGCCCGGCAGACCCATTGTTTTGTGTAAGAGATCTATTCTTAGCAATATTTGCCACATTTTTGGACAAAGCCCTTAGACAATTTGCAATAGGCACTAGTTTCTATATCAGAGACTCTACTGATATCTATTACATTACCAACAGGGGCTATTTTAGCCTCATTTGAGATTGTGAGCCTGTACACATCTATTATCCACCAGAGTGGATTACTCACTGTAAAGGAGGCTTTTTCCAACTCCATTATCCTGAGAGAACTCAGGATTTTTCAGTGGAGTTACTTAAAATGACCTTAAATAATAATTATTTTTCCTTTGATGGTGATTTCTACTTGCAATGGGTTTGAATGTTGTGCCCACCAATGCAAACATTTTTGTTCATGATTTGTAAGAACAGTACATCTATATATATATCCCCACTTTCAACATGTTTTGAGGTGGTGGAGGTACATAGATGATGTGTTCTTGATATGGACTGACATGGCGGAGATGCTATCTTTCTATACTTACCTCAATAAAGTAGATGATTGCTAGCGTTGAGCTAATCGAAGTTGAAGAAGTGGAATTCCATCAGAATTTCAGGAAAAATTTGATTAGTCACAAATCCAAATTTCCTAGCGCTTTGTGGTAACGAATCAGATTTTTTCTAAAATGGTTTCTGCATGTTATAAAGTGAAAGTAAGAACCCCAGCAATGAGGCATCGCCTATAATGATGTGCAGCCAGCCAATTAGCAGACAGTCAGCCCCTGTGATGTCACAGCCCTAAAAAAAGGTTCATCCTGCCCGATCTTTGCCATTTTACTTTTACAGGGAGAGATGTGAAAGGCACTAGGGACAGTGATTTGGAAAGCCTTTCTTTCAAAATATTACTTTTGAACAGTTCAGGGGCAGCTTACTGATAGTAATCATTCTAATACTTCTGTGGCCTGATACTACTGATTTTGGGGTGTTCACATTATTTTATACATAAGTATAAAGTATAATAAGAATCCATAAATCTGTTAATCCTTGTGTCACAGTGTAGCTCACTGTGTCACGGGTTGCCGTATTTACTCGCTTCAGTAGCTTTGGCATACTGGCTATGATGGATTACTTGTAGGCTGGTTGCTATGGCCTACGTGTACGTGCAGCCTGTGTGTGAACTGCTACTTGTGTATACATGCACCCCTCTCTGTTGTGTCTGCTCTGGTGGGGTTAATGGCCTGGTCTGGGTGTGTCTACTAAGGTCAGATGACCTTGTTGCCCTTCTATAACATTCTGTGTACTGTGGGTTTTTAGGTCAGTCTGTCTCCAGCTTTGCTGTGTGCAGGAGCTATGCACCTGACCTTGAATATTCCATCTGCCTTGTCTGTGAGGTCATCTAGTGAGACATCAAGGTCACCTTGGTTGGTTCCGTGTTTTTGGTGCAGCTGTCTGTTCTCCCATGGATGAACTCTGCATGAAGAACAGGCATCTGCTAGTCCATTTATATGTCTTGTGAGCAGTTCTGTCTGTTTGCCCATGGATGAACTCCGCATGGGGACCTGGCATCTGCTAGACCTGTTCTATGTCTTATGTGCAGCTCTGTCTGGTAACCAATGGACTAACTCCACATGGGGAACAGGCATCTATGGTACGAATTTATGCCTTCGGTAAGATGGCTTCTGGGTTCTCTGGAGGTAGGACACCTAGTCTATGTGCAGCTCTGCCTGTGACCACCATGTGTCATTTCACATGGGGTCCAGGAAACTGCTTGTCTGCCTGTTTGGGCAGCTCTGCCTGTGACTGCCATGTGTCATTCTGCATGGGGTCCATGCATCTGCTTGTGTTCTGGTTCCCGTAGTCTTATCTGAACTGTGTCATGTGCGGTTGTTTGGGTCCCAGTTTGTGTGCCTGGGTTCCAGTCCTTGTTTGCTTGCACCATCAGTCTCTGCAAGTAAGTGGCCAAGTGCACCCGGACCATCCTGAAGATGAGACCAGTAAACCCTCGGCTAAGTTTATCCCTACCTTTACGGTCTCTGTGAAGAACGGGGATAACTTAGTCTCTGCCCTCTGAGTTTGGCCCCAAGTCAAACCGGTTCCTTTATTCTATAATTGGAGTGAAATTGCAGCCTGATACTACTGATTATGGGGTGTTCACATTATTTTGTACGTAAGTAAATCCATCAATCCTTGATTCTGTAATTGGTGTAAAATTGTTACTGTTACAGTTCAGTATGTCTGACAGACAGGTGCCAGGGCCTTCTAAGGAAAAGGGCAGTGGCCAAAATGTTTCTGGAGCTGGCAGAAGTAGCAGAAGAAGAAGGGAGGGGGGAGAGCAGCAGTCACTGAAGCAGGCCACAGCTGCCAGTGTCATCAAGCGGTCGTGTTTTGACCAGCAACCTAGCTGTCCTGGAATGGTTGACTCGGTCTTCAACATGATCTCAACTGACATCAGACACCCCTAGCCAGGAGTCGGTGGGTTACTTGACACCACACTTAGTTGGCATGGCCCAGAGCCAAACTCTGTGCTCCACCTGTCTTGAACCTTCCTCCTTCATTTTCTGTTCCTTTTGCTCAGGAAATATTGTATGTTGTCGGCTCTGCTCCTCTTTTCAGCAATGATGAGCTTATTGAGGTTAGTCAGCAGCTACTGCCAAGTAGGGATCTGCTGATATGGGCTATGTAGCGATGAGTTGTGTGGGAGCAGGTTTTGCGAGCGGTCAGGCAAGCGGCCCTGAGAGTGGTGAGGGGGTGACATCAGTGATGTGAAAACAGTAGTGGATGATGATGTAGCCGATCTCACTTGTGAGCCAGATGAAGAGGGTTTTTCATCATCATCATCAGGGGATGAGGGTGGCAGCTTGCGTGTGAGGCAGCGGCTGAACATCACACCTGAGCCCTGTGTGGACTGAACTGGTAAAGGAGAAGGTGGACATTCAAACTCAAGCAATGTACACAGAAATGACTGGTTGCACAAGTGACAGGAGAGGAGCAAAAGGAGCAGAAGGAGCTTGAGGGCAAAGACAAGGCTAATGACCCTGACACACTGTTACATTATGCAGTGGAGAAGGAGGCAGGGAGTCCCTCTGAGTCCCATGTGTAAATGGCCAGATGCTTGCTGAGTTGATTGCGTAGAGACAGCCATATTATCACCATTCAGCAGAGAGATGACTACTGGCTCTTTACCATGTTAGATCCTCGCTGCCGGTCTAAAATGGGGGCCTTTTTTCCAACTGAGAGGGTTGATAAACTCAACTACTAATAAGATATCTTATGTAGTCAGTTGGACACTGCCTATGTGTGCCTTCTCCCATCCTCTCTTGAAGGTCTGACACTCACGCTCCACTGCCATGGGAAGGGGGGGGGGGGCAGGAGCAGCACCAGCTGCATCAGTAGCAACTTAAGTCTAGAGTCTCTAATAAGCACTTTTCTTCAACCGTCTACTGAAGCAACCACCCAGCCAGCACCAGCAGCAGCAGAACATGGAGCAGAACCTTAACCACCATGCGTCCCATGCCACGATCCCCTGGACAACTGGGCAGCCAGAATTGATTTGTGGCCGCAACTGGCCGAGTTTGCCCTGGACAAGCTTTCCCTGCCTGGCCAGTAGTGTGGCATCAGAGTGGGTCTTTAGTCCGGCGGAGGGCATAGTTAGCCCAAAGAGAACTTGCCTTTTAACACAAAATGTTAAGAGACTAACCTTTGTAGGGATGAATCAGGCATGGATCAGCCTGGATTCCCACACGATAGTGCCTGATACATAAGAGTAGATCATTCTTATTTGGTGAAAATGGCCCGTTACTTCTGTCCAGGTGCTTTAGCCACTATTATAATGCTGTCACCCGCCTGATGCCACACACCTGCTGCCTCTGCTGCCACCTTCTCCGTCTGCCGCTATCTTGTGCTTTTATTGCAACTGCTGTTGCCCCCCACCTCATCACTCTGTAACTTGGACAATGTGTTGACTCCTCATGCTGTTTCCACCCTCACCAGTCTCTAACTGGGCCACTGTACTGACTCCTCATGTGCTTGTCACACTCACCATTCAGAGACTGGTCCACTATGTTGACTCCACATGCTGTTTCCACTCTCCCCTGTCTGTAACTGGACCACTGTGTTAACTCCTTATGCTGTTGCCACCTGGCCACTCTTTATTTGGGCCACTGTGTCTATTCCTTATGCTGTTGCCATCCTTAACACTCTGTGACTGGGCCACTATGTTAACTCCTCATGCTGTTGCAACCATCACCACTCTGTAACTGGGCCACTATGTTGACTCCTCATGCTGTTGCCACCTCACCATTCTGTGCCTGAGCCACTGTGTTGACTCCCCATGCTGTTGCCTCCTCACCACTCTGTGACTGGGCCACTGTGTTGACTTCTCATGTTGTTGACACCTCGCCACTCTGTGACTGGGTCACTGTGTTGATTCCTTATGCTGTTGCCACCCTCTCCAGTCTGAAACTAGGCCACTGTGTTGACTTCTCATGCTGTTTCCACCTCACCACTCGGTGGCTGGGCCACTGTGTTGACTCCTCATTTGGTTGCCACCCTCGCCACTCTGATGGGGCCACTATGTTGACTCCACTCGCCGTTGACACCCTCACTACTCTATGATGGGGCCATTAGTGTCCCGGTTTGGCCTTGTTGACATCACTATTTACTTTACCCCTCTTCTGATCTGTCAAAAGTGAAAAGCACAATGAACCCTATCTTTGGAGCATCCATAATGTCTCTATAGCACGGTCAGTGTTAGGCATCAGGATTTAATTATGATTTGAATGCCAAAAACATGAGTGTGTCCAAAACACAGAGGACATGCAAATATTTCCATCACATGTTATCTCTGTTTTGGACACACTACTGTTTTTGCCTTACCAATACTGATGCAAAAAATGTACCAAATACTGACCATGTCAAAGAGGCCATTAAAGGCTTGCATGCAGGACTTTTCCCATCTGAATAAAACTGATTTTAGTCAAATAGACAAAACTCATGCAAATTGCGCATGAGGCCTCTACATTTTTTGGGGGTTGTTCTTGTGGTGGATCAGAAGAAGGGAAAAATAAACAGTGACATCAACACAAACTTACTGCTGATACCCTCTCCACTCTGCCATGGGGCCACTACTTGTATCAGCATGTAACAGAACAGGTTCTTAAGAAATCTATGTGATACCAGCTGATGGTGTAAAAGAAGTGCACTTTTTCACTCTATAGTACAATCTTGGGCCACCGCACTGTTCTTTATACCTGACGCTAACATTGATAGTTCACACTTGAGTTATTTCGTTAGTACCTGTTTCACAACCACAGCGGACTTGCGATGCATGTTTCTGTGCTGAACAGTGATGCACACCGAGATACATGCTCCCTGCAGCCGGCAAATAGCCAATTTTAACGCATTTCATCATAAATTGATTCAGATCGAAACAAGTTATTTTGGAAAATTTGGCAAAGCATCCAAGTCAAATTTTTGAACATTTCTCTCATCTATGAGGACGGCATCAGATTTACCAATTTTTGGAGACATTGGTGTATATTAAGAATGGTAGGATATACACGAATATACACACTAAATTCACAGATAAAAACACTCTGTTACAGTATAGATAGGAGTTGTCATCCAAGAAGGATGACCAACTCACTGCACTATAGCCAACTCTTACAAGTACGACGAATAGTGGACCAGAAAGTTGAGACAGAGGAGGCATTGAACAGTTTGTGTAGGTCCTTCTTAGATAGGGGTTACCCATGAAATCTGGTAGCCAGACACAAAAATTGTGTACAAATGATTAATAAAGAAGATCTATCTCAAAATAAATCACCTCAGCATGATAACTCTTCAAGAATTGCCTTTGTCTCTACAAATAGAATCTATGTTATGGAAAAACCGGGAGATGTTTAGGAGTGGTCATCTGGAGATCACTACCTTTGAAAAAGTACCTCTCATGTCCTATATAAGATGCAGAAGCATCAGAGATAGACTAGTTAAGTCTGAGATACCAACTAAGGAGAGCAGTAAACAAATATTTTTTGGTACACGCAGTGATGGCTCCTTTAACTGTCTAAGATGAGTCAGTTGTAGGCTTATGCAAAAGGGTACACAGTTTACCCATCCAGTCACACAGTGTCACTAAGAGGGGAAAGGGATGGTGCACCACTGACTCCACCCACACCCCAGTCCCTGCCTACTTGCACTATCCGTCCTAGGTAACGGAGCTCAACTGGGTTGCATTCCGTAGCCTTGGTAAGTGCGGAGGGACAAACAAGACAGACAAACATAGAATGGTCAACAAGCCGAGTCAGTACCAGGAGATAGCTACAGAACCAGAGGATGAGCAAAGACGGGTGAAAAACAAGCCAAAGTAAAGAAAAAAAAACAGTAGAAGCGAGGCAGACACAAGGAGCAAGCAAGGACGGAGACGATAAACCAGTCAGGAGTCAAAAGCCATGGAATCACACCAAGGAACACTGGATAGGACCTTATTCACAAGCAACCTATGACCAGCAGGTTGCCTGTATATATAGTGGGGAAGAGGAGTCATGTGACGTAGCCAGCACCACATGGCTCATTCCCCTGCAACCAGCCAAGCGCCAAGTGCTCAGCTCAGAGCTCGGACTCCTTACAGTTGCCATGGGAGTGGAGGACGCTGACGTCCTCCCCAACCCTCGTTGCTGTGGAGACGAGGACGCAGCGCATGTCCTCGCTCTGTACTAGCTGCAGGGCGCCAGCGGCACTGAGGAGGGAGAACATGAAGCCGCCGCATCATGACACACAGGAGTTGTTCCCCATTAAATACTGCCTCACCTGTGACTCATCCTGGGTAATCTATGTACTCTGGTGCCCGTGTGGGTACCTTTACACGGGTGACACTACATTCAATATAAAAACTTAGACTAAAAAAACATTGCTTCATCATTCACAATAAGCGTTCTGATCTATCTGTACCTAAACATTTTAAAGAAAAGGAGCATTGGGTACAGGATCTCTGATTTATGATCCCGGACCATATCCCCATACTCAAAGGGGGTGGTGGGTGACAGTGTGTCCCTCCTCAAAAAACATGAATTATACTGGATTTTCCTATTGAGATCAATCAAACTGAATGGCTTAAATGTAGACTTTAAGGTGACCATGGGCTTGATGTGATGAGCTTTGCCCCGGCCATTCATTGCCAGGTTTTCTCTGCACTATTTTAGTTATGTTCTGACATATGATTGATTATTTTTTCATAAATTTTTTTCCACTTTCTCTTTTTATTCTTCTAGTGATCTTGAAGAATGCGGGAGGAGACATGTTGCCATCTACTAGTGACATTTCTTGTGGACTGGATTTCCATTTTCTATAGGGGTAATACTGTTTTATATGATCATTAAGTAGTATATACTCCATTGGAGCTTTATTATGTACATGCCTGTGAGAGGATCTGATGACTGGTGTGCATGTTTTGCACCTCTGTACTGCACTCCTGCCTTTTGGTCTCCATGAACACCGTGCCCCATGGAAATGGGTTCGCAATGTGCCAGGTCCATGCCTAATACTATGACTCCCCATAAATGGTAGTGGCTATATAAGGCTTTGCAGGTTTCCTATAGTTCTTTCCCAGCATATTTGATATAATTTGGTCTCCAGTATGTACTACATTGCTTTGCCCTTCTCTTACATTCTTCATGCCCTTTTCCAACATGCATTTATAATTATTTATTATTAACCTTGTGCACATGCTAGTATATGAAATAGTATTATGATTGTGATCACATGTATTTACACAATAGGGGTATTGAGAGAATTTCTCTTCTGATGTGTTGGCATCCATACCTCTATTCCACTATGCTATAAATATTTTTTATTATTTTTGTATTCACATTTTTTTATCTTTATTTATTATTATTATATGAATATTATATTATATATTCACTGTTGTATTTCCTTTTTTGTTTTTGTTTTTGTCCTTGCTTAGCGCCACCACTCCACTTACGATATAGGTTACTGTAATCATCATGAATTATGTCCATTGTGGGACCACTGCATGGGTCCGCCTGTTTGTCAATGTGCCGTCAATGTACAGTGTATGTAAATATGTTACAGCACTCCATTTTATCATGTCTTTATGTGATGATAGTGAAGGGGGTCATATTTGTAGGGTCCTATAAGTATTTTTAATGGAGAACGACAGACACAAGTGGTATTATATTGCTTGATAAATATTACCCTGACATGCTGTACCTTGGGTAGACAATATGTATTATCATTATTTTGTGATTTTTGTGGTCTCCATGTATTGCCTCCACCTGGCACTTATGCATCGCACCGGTGCGCTGTTCGGGTGGCATCATGAGTGGCGCTCCTAGACTTGGCTTTCTGTGGGCCGGCTGACGTGCGCCCGTGTGTCATGTGATCAGACCCTGGGGGTGTGTGGCTGTGCGATGTTTGATGCAGCTCCCTCCCCCTGGTCTAGTCATTTGACGAGGTGGACGAGCCTCGCCCGGCTCTGCTTGCTGGGTGGCGCGCCTCTATGATGTCACACCCTACAACCCTGGGCGCATGCGCTAATCATCTGCCAGCTGTGGAGTACACCATTTAAGGACGAACTTTGTTTGTTACTTTACCTCCTGACGAAGCCTCTCCAGGCGAAACGTGCGTTGAGGTGCAGCTTTGGTTGCACGCTCTGGGTCCAGCATACCGTGGGTAATTTTTGCTTTGCTGTTACGCTTAGTTAGTTTGTTATTTCTATGTTATCGCTTGCACTTGGCACACTTGCCCTGTCTGTATATACAGCTAATTGGCTGCCTGCATTTTCCAGGCAGCCATCCCAGTTACCCCTGGGTGGGCTAGTCTGCCATGTGCGATCATACTTACCTTTTACATGCATGCAGCATACTTATTATTATGTGTTACTTCGAGTGAACTTACAGTTCTCACATGTCTATGCTGCTCTATACCCAGGGCTGTGACCCTTATCCCTGTCAGCTGGGGTTTTGTGAGGGAGGTTGTATATGACCCCTTTACATGATGTCTCTCCACCCCCTCCTCTACCTGTGTGCCTTATGTTATATCTTATTGTTATTTTGATTATGTCTCAATAAATTACATATATTTTATATGTGTGTTTTTTTATCCTTTTTTGGGGGTTATTGGTTTGGTTCCTTTGTTGGCTCTTTTCCAACATGGCGACAGCGCCCTTGTAGTGGGAGGTGTATGTATGCTCTGACAAGCCAGCAAACTATCGTCCTTCTCTATCCTTCACAGTTGAACGTGTGTCGCTCATCTGTCTTGCACAGTGATGATTTGAGAAGATTGTGTCATCAGCGCATGAATTATGGTCTGACACGTTTTTAACACAAAGCACTGCATTTTACACTATTATATTCACATGAAATTTAGGTTTAATGTATATTATGTGTCATTATTGAGATTTTAATGCATCTTATATTGATTATGTAATTTACTAACTGATGATTTCACATTTGTTTTAGTGCTGTTTAAATCACACTGGTCTCAGAATCTTTGTGCTTGAGAAAGATCCTGAGAGGGGACTGAAACGTTTATGGATATGGGTGAATAAATAACACTTTCACTGGACCCACTGCAGTACCGTGGATTTCCTTTCTACTGCTCATGGTTCGTTGGTCAAGGTTGTATAGTTCTGCTGCCCCTCTTACAGACAGTATATATATTTATATCTTAGAGGAAAAGAGATTTTGTCCAGCTTGTACTTGTGGTAATCCAAGGCTTCTTTATTGAAAATTCAGTATAAAATCCAGGTACAGAAAGCAGAGTCTACATGTTTCTGGCACAATGCAATCTTAGCCCTTAGTCATGAGTAAGGGCTAAGATTGCATTGTGCCCGAAACATGTAGACTCTGCTTTCTGTACCTGGATTTTATACTGAATTTTCAATAAAGAAGCCTTGGATTACCACAAGTACAAGCTGGACAAAATCTCTTTTCCTCTATACTTCCGTATTTCTCCTGATTCGGGTGAAGGAGCTGTTCCGTGCTATACCAGTGGAATCCCTGGCAGGTGAGAGCTGCTCAATACTTCTGTTTTCTTCATATATTTATATCTATATAGTGTTTCTGTGCTGTAAAAAAATGAGACAAAGAAATCATTTCAGAACTTTTTCCACCTTTAATGTGACCTATAAACTGTACAATTCAATTGAAAAACAAACTGAAATCTTTTTGGTGGAGGCATGAAAACCAAATAATAATAATAATAATAATAATAATAATAATGTTGTTGCATTAGTGTGCACACCCTCTTATAACTGGGGATGTAGCTGTGTTCAGAATTAGAAATCACATTCAAAATCATGTTAAATAGGAGTCAGCATACACCTGCCATCATTTACAGTGCCTCTGACTAACCCCAAATAAAGTTCAGCTGCTCTAGTTGGTCTTTCCTGAAATTGGCTTAGTTGCATACCACAGCAAAAGCCATGGTCCACAGAGAGCTTCCAAAACATCAGAGGGATCTCAATGTTAAAAGGTATCAGTCAGGAGAAAGGTACAAAAGAATTTTCAAGGCATTAGATATACCATGGAACACAGTGAAGACAGTCATCATCAACTGGAGAAAATATGGCACAACAGTGACATTACCAAGAACTGGACGTCCCTCCAAAATTGATGAAAACACCAGAAGAAAACTGGCCTGGGAGTCTACTAAGAGGCCTACAGCAACATTAAAGGAGCTGCAGGAATATCTGGCAAGTACTGGCTATGTGGTACATGTGACAAAATCACCTGTATTCTTCATATGTCTGGGCTATGGGGCAGAGTAACATAGTAACATAGTAACATAGTACTTAAGGCCGAAAAAAATACATTTGTCCATCCAGTTCGGCCTGTTATCCTGCAAGTTGATCCAGAGGAAGGCA
Organism: Bufo gargarizans; assembly: GCF_014858855.1. NCBI lineage: Eukaryota > Metazoa > Chordata > Amphibia > Anura > Bufonidae > Bufo > Bufo gargarizans. The sequence goes on from NC_058084.1 coordinate 305,236,739, forward strand.
AAAAAAAAAAAATTCCTTCCCGACTCCGATCAGGCAATCAGAATAACTCCCTGGATCAATGACCCCTCTCTAGTAGCTATAGCCTGTAATATTATTACGCTCCAGAAATACTTCCAGGCCCCTCTTGAATTCCTTTATTGTACTCACCATCACCAGACGCAGAGGATGTCCCCTCGTCACAGTCACAGTCCTGGGGATAAATAGATGATGGGATAGATCTCTGTACTGACCCCTGATATATTTATACATATTAATTAGATCTCCCCCCAGTCGTCTTTTTTCTTAAGTGAATAACTCTAATTTTGATAATCTTTCAGGGTACTGTAGTTGCCCCATTCCAGTTATTACTTTAGTTGCCCTCCTCTGGACCTTTTCTAGCTCTGCCTTGTTTACAGGAGCCCAGAACTGTACACAGTACTCCATGTTTGGTCTGACTAGTGATTTGTAAAGTGGTAGGACTATGTTCTTATCACAGGCATCTATGCCCCTTCTGATGCAACCCATTATCTTATTAGCCTTGGCAGCAGTTGCCCTGACACTGGTTTTTGCAGCTTAGTAGAAAGATGAAAAACTTTTTCTAATGACGAAAAACATTCAAGCCAGGCTACATTTTGCAAAAACACATCTGAAGTCTCCCAAAAGCATGTGGGAAAAGGTGTTATGGTCTGATGAAACCAAGGTTGAACTTTTTGCCCATAATTCCAAAAGATATGTTTGGCCCAAAAACAACACTGCACATCACCAAAATAACACCATACCCACAGTGAAGCATAGTGATGGCAGCTGAAAGTGGGGCCTTAGTTAAGCTAGAGGGAATTATGAACAGTTTCAAATACCAGTCAATATTGGCACAAAGCCTTCAGGCTTCTGCTAGAAAGCTGAACATGAAGAGGAACTTCATCTTTCAGCATGACAACGACCCAAAGCATACATCCAAATCAACAAAGGAATGGCTTCACCAGAAGAAGATTAAAGTTTTGGAATGGCCCAGCCAGAGCCCAGACCTGAATCCGATTGAAAATCTGTGGGGTGATCTGAAGAGGGCTGTGCACAGGAGATGCCCTTGCAATCTTGCAGATTTGAAGTGTTTTTGCAAAGAAGAGTGGGCAAATCTTGCCAAGTCAAAATGTGCCATGCTGATAGATTCATACCCAAAAAGACTGAGTGCTGTAATAAAATCAAAAGGTGCTTCAACAAAGTATTAGTGTCATGGTCTTACCTCCTTGCTGTTCCCTTCGTTTGACATGTGCTGGCGGCCATCTTGGTTTCTGGGTTTTCTTGTAGCCTCCCACCCTGCGGCTCCTCCTTCCCACTGGGAGGAGCTGGATGCCTAGCTCATATATATAGGAGGTCTGTGGCTTCAGTTCCTTGCTTGGTCCTCCTGTGTTCACATGCTTCCAAGACTGCTGCTGCTTCTGGTTCCTGATCCTGGCCTCGTCTGACTACCCCGTTGGTTCCTGATTCCGGCTTCGTCTGACTACCCCGTTGGTTCCTGATTCCGGCTTCGTCTGACTACCCCGTTGGTTCCTGTTCCTGGCTTCGTCTGACTACCCTTCTGGTTCCTGACCTCTGTCTCCGCAAGACCCTGCTTCGGTTTAGCCATCCGTTTGGACTTTGCTTACGGCTTGCTCTTCAATAAAACCTTCTTATTTTCCACTTATCTCTTGTTGTACGTCTGGTTCATGGTTCCATGACATTAGGACCAAGCCATGAATTCTGACGGTACAGGGCCACCCTCGCTACCTACGCTGGTTGCCAGACTTGATCAGCAGGATCACCTGTTGGGTCGGTTCGCTGTGGCGTTGCAAACCCTGCTTGAACGCACGGCTCATTTAGCTTCCGTTGCCGATGGGTCGGTTGTCGCTCCTGGGCCCGCTCCTACTGCCGCTCCGGTTGTTGCGCCAGAGTCTACCCTGACACCTGTTGCTGCGCCTGTGGTGTTTCAGGGTATGACCGGTTCTGCCCCCCTTCCACAGCGCTTTGGGGGAGAGCCAACTCAGTGCCGAGGTTTCCTTAACCAGGTGGGCATTTACTTTGAGTTGCTGCCACATGCCTTTCCTACTGAGAGATCAAGGGTGGGCTTCTTGATCTCGCTGCTCTCGGACAAGGCCTTGGCCTGGGCCAGCCCTTTATGGGAGAACAACAATCCGGTGGTTGCCGAGTTTTCCGGTTTTGTTGCTTCTCTTCGGAAGGTATTCGATGTGCCGGCTCGTGCTGCCTCTGCTGCGAAGCTCCTTATGTCCATCAGACAGGGTTCACGATCCGTAGCTGAATACGCCATTGAGTTTCGTACCCTGGCAGCAGAGGTGGGCTGGAATAATGAGGCTCTGGTCGCTGCTTTCTCTCATGGTCTCTCGGATGCCTTGAAGGATGAGGTTGCAGCTAAGGACCTACCAGTGGAGCTCGAGTCTCTTATTTCTTTCCTGATTTTGATTGACACCAGACTCAGGGAGAGACCTTCCTTTAAGGAGAGCCTGCGGAGGTCTCCTAACAGATTGGCGCCTACGTTTGCTGTCCCACCCGTGCCTCCCTCTCCTCCCACGCCTCCTGGGGATGACTTGTCTGGGGGTGAACCCATGCAGCGGGGGTTTGCTCGCCTGTCTGAGGGGGAGAGGGTACTCCGGAGACGCGAGGGCCGATGCATGTACTGTGGTCTCGGTGGGCATTTTCGGTTGGCATGTCCGAACCGTCCGGGAGAACGCTCGCACCTGAGGTCCTGTCGGGGGCAGATCTTGGGTGGAGTCTCCTCGTCCCCGGTTTCCCGTGTTGACAAACCACTGATCACGGTTGTCCTCTCCTGGGTCGGGGGCTCGGTGACGACCCAGGCGTTGGTGGACTCTGGTGCTGGTGGTTTGTTCATTGATAGAGTGTTCGTTGCCGCCAATTCCATTCCTCTGCAGCCTCGAGGTTCCCCACTGGCTCTTGAGGCGATAGACGGCAGACCCCTTCTGCCGCCACACGTGACTCATGAGACCCTTCCAGTGGGGATAGCCATTGGTGCCGTTCACAGAGAGTCGGTCTGTCTCCAGGTTATTTCGTCTCCACACTACTCGGTGGTCTTGGGGTACCCCTGGCTCCAGAAGCATAATCCGACTTTCGATTGGAGATCGGTCGAGATCCTCTCGTGGTCACCGCAGTGTGGGGCTAGTTGCATCCATGGGCCTGTCAAGTTGCTGTGTACTTCCTCGGACTCTCTGTTGCCTCCTGAATACGAAGAGTACCGGGATGTATTCGATAAGGTGCGCGCGGTTGCCCTACCTCCGCACCGCCCATACGATTGTGCCATAGAGTTACAATCCGGTGCCGTTCCTCCTCGTGGCAAAGTCTATCCACTGTCGGTAGCGGAGAATGAGGCCATGGAGGAGTACGTGAGGGAGGCGCTTTCACGCGGACACATTCGCAAATCCTCGTCCCCGGCAGGGGCTGGATTTTTCTTTGTGAAAAAGAAGGGCGGCGAGTTGAGGCCTTGCATCGATTACAGGGGTCTCAATCGCATCACGATCAAGAACGCTTACCCGATACCCTTGATTTCCGAGCTGTTCGATCGCCTCAAGGGGGCCACGGTCTTTACCAAACTCGACCTGAGGGCGGCATATAACCTGGTAAGGATCAAGGCGGGCGATGAGTGGAAGACCGCGTTTAACACCAGGACCGGTCATTATGAATCCTTGGTTATGCCCTTTGGGTTGTGCAATGCGCCCGCAGTCTTCCAGGAATTCATCAACGATGTTTTCCGTGACCTGTTGCAGCAGTGTGTGGTGGTCTATTTGGATGACATCTTGGTATATTCTGCATCCATGGAGGCCCACATTCTGGATGTCAGACGAGTGTTGCAACGCTTACGAGAGAACAAGCTGTTCGGTAAGCTTGAGAAATGCGAATTTCACCGATCCCAGGTAACCTTCTTAGGTTACATCATTTCCGCTGAGGGGTTCTCCATGGATCCTGAGAAGGTTTCGGCTGTCTTACAGTGGCCCCAGCCCAGTGGGCTTCGTGCCCTGCAGCGCTTTTTGGGCTTCGCCAATTATTATCGGAAGTTCATCAGGGACTTTTCCATGCTAGCCAAGCCTCTCACGGATCTGACCAGGAAGGGCAGTAATCCTCAGGTCTGGCCGCTCGAGGCCATCCGAGCTTTTGAGGCTCTAAAGTCCACCTTTGTGTCGGCTCCGATTCTGTCGCATCCCAACCCTGGGTTGCCTTTTGTCCTCGAGGTGGACGCGTCTGAGACGGGAGTAGGCGCCCTCCTGTCTCAGCGTAGAACACCAGAGGGTCTTCTGCTTCCTTGTGGGTTTTACTCCCGGAAACTGTCTTCCGCGGAGTGCAACTATCAGATTGGTGACAGGGAGTTATTGGCCATCGTGCAGGCCCTTAAAGAATGGAGGCACTTGCTCGAGGGCTCGGTGGTTCCGGTTCTCATCCTGACGGACCACAAGAATCTGACCTACCTCTCTGAGGCCAAGAGATTGACACCACGTCAGGCCAGATGGGCTCTGTTCTTGTCACGTTTTAATTACGTGGTCTCCTACCTACCCGGCTCCAAGAACATCAGAGCGGATGCCTTATCACGGCAGTACTCCGAGCTGTCCGGGGAGGAGTCGATTCCGACTACGGTCATACCCCCGAATCAGATCCTGGCCGCTATTCGCACCAGCCTGACTTCTCCTCTGGGTGAGCAGATTTTGGCGGCTCAATCTGGTGCTCCCTCTGGGAGACCCAACGGCAGATGTTTTGTGCCTGAGGAGTTGCGCACTCGGTTGTTGCGAACCTACCATAACTCCAAGGCCGCGGGGCACCCTGGAAAGAATCAGCTGTCCTGGGCGGTTTCACGTCTGTTCTGGTGGCCTTCTCTACGTTCCGACATCGCCGCATATGTAGCGGCATGCTCCGTTTGTGCCCAGAGTAAGTCCCCTCGGCACCTTCCGTTGGGCCTTTTGCAACCCATAGCCACCGGGGAGCGTCCATGGTCACACCTGGGGATGGATTTCATTGTGGACCTCCCTGCATCCCGAGGCCATACGGTCATTCTCATGATTGTGGATCGGTTTTCCAAAATGTGCCACTGTGTTCCTCTCAAGAAGTTACCCTCTGCACAAGAGTTGGCCTCGATTTTTGCCAGGGAGGTCTTCCGGTTGCACGGTTTGCCCAAGGAGATTGTGTCGGATCGGGGGAGTCAGTTTGTGTCCAGGTTCTGGCGCGCCTTTTGCTCCCAGTTGGGGATTCATCTCTCTTTCTCCTCGGCCTACCACCCTCAGTCCAATGGGGCCGCAGAACGATCCAATCAGGCCTTGGAGCAATTCCTTCGTTGCTATGTCTCCGATCACCAAGACAATTGGGTTGACCTCCTGCCTTGGGCTGAGTTTGCCAGGAACACGGCGGTGAACTCTTCCTCTGGGACGTCTCCCTTCATGGCCAATTATGGGTTCCAACCTGCCGTGTTACCGGAGGTATTCTCTCCCCAGGATATTCCGGCTGTGGAGGATCACCTTTCCGTCCTACGTGCTTCTTGGGTACAGATCCAGAGGTCCCTTGAGGTCTCTGCGCAGTGCCAGAAACTCCAGGCTGATCGCAGACGAGCGCCCGCTCCTTCCTACCAGGTCGGAGACCGCGTATGGTTGTCCACCCGCAACCTCAACCTTCGAGTGCCCACTCCCAAGCTGGCGCCTCGCTTTGTTGGTCCCTTCCGAGTGCTTCGCAGGGTAAACCCGGTAGCCTATGCCCTTGCGCTTCCTCCTGGCATGCGGATCTCCAACGTGTTTCATGTCTCCCTGTTGAAGCCACTGGTGTGTAATCGTTTCACTTCCTCGATTCCTCGGCCTCGTCCGGTCCAAGTGGGCAATCGTGAGGAGTATGAGGTGAGCAATATCCTGGACTCACGCCTGGTCCGCGGCCGGGTGCAGTTTTTGGTCCATTGGCGTGGTTATGGTCCAGAGGAGCGTTCCTGGGTTCCCTCTGCAGATGTCCATGCTCCTGTCTTGCTCCGAGCCTTCCACGCACGCTTCCCTCAGAAACCGTTCCTTACTCCGCGGAGGAGGGGCCCTTGAGGGGGAGGTACTGTCATGGTCTTACCTCCTTGCTGTTCCCTTCGTTTGACATGTGCTGGCGGCCATCTTGGTTTCTGGGTTTTCTTGTAGCCTCCCACCCTGCGGCTCCTCCTTCCCCCTGGGAGGAGCTGGATGCCTAGCTCATATATATAGGAGGTCTGTGGCTTCAGTTCCTTGCTTGGTCCTCCTGTGTTCACATGCTTCCAAGACTGCTGCTGCTTCTGGTTCCTGATCCTGGCCTCGTCTGACTACCCCGTTGGTTCCTGATTCCGGCTTCGTCTGACTACCCCGTTGGTTCCTGATTCCGGCTTCGTCTGACTACCCCGTTGGTTCCTGTTCCTGGCTTCGTCTGACTACCCTTCTGGTTCCTGACCTCTGTCTCCGCAAGACCCTGCTTCGGTTTAGCCATCCGTTTGGACTTTGCTTACGGCTTGCTCTTCAATAAAACCTTCTTATTTTCCACTTATCTCTTGTTGTACGTCTGGTTCATGGTTCCATGACAATTAGTTTATGCAACCAATTGAGTTGTACAGTTTATAGGTCACATTAAAGGTGGAAAAAGGTCTGAAATGATTCATCTTTGTCTCATTTTTTTACATCACAGAAACCTGACATTTTAACAGGGGTGTGTAGACTTTTTATATCCACTGTATAATATAAAATAAGAAAAAATTGCAGCACAGACAATAACAATGAGCAGGTGAAATGCCCTATGGGAATTAGCAATTACCCACTACACAAAATACCAAAAAGGGCAGCATTCCATGGTAAAAAAATGAAAAACCTTTTATTCACCCATGTGGTACAGCAACGCTTCAGCTCAGCAATAGAGCCTTTCTCAAGCAAAAAACAAGGACCAAATAACCAGTATATATACATACAAGTGATTGAACAATCAAATTTACAAGTGATTAGTGCATAATTAATGAATAAAACCACAAGATATCAAATATAACATAGTAGTGCTCAATTGAAGTAAGATACATGATAAAAAAAAATCATGTCCACAATAATCAAAATATAATTCATATCTCCCACAAAATTCATAATTTTCATGATTAAGTGATTAATTGAATTCATGACAGAAGTGTAAAGTGCCAGTGCATAATAAAGTGTCAGGTGCTATATTATTATTGAGCTGGATTAGGATGGGGGAAGCATACACACCAACCAGATATATGGCGACATCAGAGAAGATACACGTCAAACTCGGCATACCGCCATCTCCACCATGCATGCCTGGGTTGCGCTTACTTCCCGCAGAGTGTTGTAATGCTCAGTAGCCATTGGAGCATGCGCACTGGTCTTCCAAATTTGCATCGGCCATATTAGAAAAGATAAAAAGACCAGAGTGACCAGCGCATGCGTAAAGTGACAGAAGACAATATATGAGACCAAATCTACTGTTGGAAAAAGAACAAATACTTAAAAGCACTTTTATAAATCCTTGCACCCTTATAATATAACATTAGGGCATATGGCTTGACGGACTATGCGGGTAGGTGGACATACACTAATCAGGGCACGTCCCCCACACCAACGGGGAAGGACCTTACAGCTGAACGCAAGTTACTGCGGCTTCTGTAACTTGCCCCCCATAAGTCCTAGCTGCCACACTATACCCAAGAGGGACTCTCCTCCACATATCCAGATACAAGACACATATTAAATAAGGATTTAATAAATCAAATCACTGCTCCTGTATGAATAGCGCAGCCCAGGTATAGCTGGTAGATGACATAACAATACTGTAACACTGATATAATTGAAAAATCTGGCAAATGCATTCATCTTTTCTACTTTATCCTCCTCTTTTCCAGCCCATCATCTAAAAAATGAAAAAAAAGTAAAAAAAAATTTCTTCAGAATATTAGCCCTATTGCCTCTTCTCCTGAGCATTGGGACATGATCAATATTTGAACATTTTAATTCATTTTCAGTGTGTTTTAACACGTTAAGGACCCAGGACGAGAATGCTTATCCTAAAGGGCCGGTACTTAGTGCCCCAGGACGCGCATTCTTGTCCTGCGGCCCTTCCTCCCCCCTTCATGCGAGAAGCAATCAGCGGCAGAGATTCGGCTGCTACTGACAGCCGGATCCCTGCTGCATCCACCAGCATTGGTAATAACGCCGATGCCAGTGGATTAACCCTTCATATGCTGCAGTCAGCGCTGACCGCAGCATATGAGAGGTTTGCTCTGCCTAACCTCATCCATCAGGTCCCCGCGCTGCTGCGGGGACTCGATGGTTGTCATGGCAGCCCCAAGCCATTCCAAGGCATGTACAAGCTGGGTCTACTAGGCAACTGTTAGCGTCTTACAGTGTAAGACACTAACAGTTCAATGCAGCACATTACAGGTGGTTTTTGTCACCTTACATTACTAAAAGTGCAAAAGCAAGCAATCAAAAAGGCATATGCCCCCAAAATAGTACTAATCTAACAGTCACCTCATCCAGAAAAAAATGAGCCCCTAGCTGAGACAATCACCCAAAAAATAAAACTATGGCTTGGAATATGGAGACACTAAAACATAATTTTTTTGGGGTTTTAAAAAAGCTGTTATTGTAATGCTGCAGAACCCCAAGCAACCAGGCAAAGATCTGAACAAAAGTGGATTTATTGAAAACACAGCAGTAAAGTCCAAGTGTCACTACCAGAGCTTTGAGACGTTCTCAAAGCTCTGTGTCTCCACCCCTGTGATGATGTCACTTAGGGTTGGAGGTTTTCTCACTGTTCTGTTTCTCCGCCCCTGTAATGAGGTCTTACTCCCAGCTGTCTCTCCTGCGTTTGATTTCTCTGCCTTTAAATCACCCCTCCTCCTATTGCAGGGCGTGGATTATATTTCTCTTGTCAGTTGTAGCTCTGCCTTGAGTATCTTCACTCCTTTAGCTACTAGTTCTCTGGACCTGTGTTCTGCTGCTGCACGCACTCCGGATATTGCCAGCGGTCCTTGGATCCGTCTTCTCTGCGGCTGCAGCTCCATCAGCTAAGTGTGCAGACTTTGTTATGTACCTGGTGATTTCCTGACTGGATCTGAGGTGGCCCCGGTTCCCTCCATATTCTGTGCAGGGCATCGGTGGCCGTGCCCCTTCCACTATTGTAGGGGTTACAGGGCTCATCAGTCTAAGGTACGCGGGCATGCCTCGTTCCACCATTTGGATCCGGGCATGTGCTTTAGCAGCATAGGGAGAGTGTTGAGGGTCTGACAGGGGTCACCCTTTCTCTTCCCTAGTTTGGGGTCCGGTCAGTAGCTCTTTTTACTGTGTATACTCTTGTTACCCTTAAACAGCCGTGACACCAAGCCAGAAATCATACAGAAATAACGTAGTCCAAATGATAACCTCTGTGGGAAAACATCAGAGAAAAGCCGGACCAGGCTAAAGTTCATACAGAATAGTCCGTGAAACCAAATACCTAAGGATGAGACTGAAGTATCCAAGGTCCGATCCGAGGCCACACACGGTGCAACTGTAGAGCAGAGACGAGGTTTCCAAAGGCATTCACTAAATGGAGACACTCAGAGTTCATGCATGGAATAAACTTAGTGAATCTGAACCAGCATACTCCCAGGTTGTAGAGACAACAGTGGGCACTGGTCAGCCAGGGAGATCACCTTTTAATCACCTGCTGGCCAATCACAGAGTGCTGCTTGTCAGAACCTCATAGGTCATGCGATGATCCTACTCATTAGCACCTGTGCAGCAAATCCCTAATCAACTTTGAATTTGTGCACCGATGCTTTACCTGCCAGTGGCCGACGTAGCACATAAGATGCACGCACACTCGGCCGCGCATTCCTTCCCGAATAACCCCTCGGGCGTGCACGCGGACGCCCAACACACTCGGCACGGGATTGTGCAGCATGGATTCCGGAACGGGACCCGCAGGAGACACCGGAGGCAGGACCGGCCGCCATAAATATAGAGTTTTGTTTGCCTGTTAACCCTTGCTTTGTAACTGGAAAAAAATTATTAAAATAGAAAATCTGCCCAAAAATTGAAATTTTAAAATTGTATCTCTATTTTACATTAATTCTTGTGGAACACCTAAAGGGTAAACAAAGTTTGTAAAATCAGGTTTGAATACCTTGAGGGGTGTAGTTTCTAGAATGGGGTCATTTTTAGGTGGTTTCTATTATGTAAGCCTCACAAAGTGACTTCAGATCTGAACTGGTCCTTGAAAAGTGTTTTTTTGAAAATTTCAAGATTTCTTCTAAACTTCTTGTAAAGCCTTGTAACATTCCCAAAAATGAAGAAGACATATGGGGAATGTAAAGTAATAACTATTTTTTGTAGGTATTACTATGTATTATAGAAGTAGAGAAATTTTAACTTGGAAATTTGCAAATTTTTCTAAATTGTGGGCAAATTTGGTATTTTTTTATAAATAAAAAAGATTTTTTTTTCACTCCATTTTACCAGTGTCATGAAGTACAATATGTGACAAAAAAAAAAACTATCTCAGAATGGCCTGGATAAGTCAAAGCGTTTTAAAGTTATCACCACATAAAGTGACACTGGTCAGATTTGCAAAAAATGGCATGGCTGTGAAATATGGCAGGGTCCTTAAGGGGTTAAATGAGCAAAATGTTTTGAAACAGGTAAGTCTAGTAGTTTTTTGCGTATCGTGTAACGATGATTGTTAAGGCGTGTCTTCATGTCCGTGGCCACGAAAGGGCATAAATAACAAAATCTGAGTTAAATGTTAAGTGAAAACCAATTTGATATGAGGCCCCTGAGATTGAATGAATAATATGTGTATAGGTGATATTTTTAAGACAATTAAATATATTTGATATATTATGTATTATATTAATATATTCTTTTACTTTTTTTCATTTTTTAGATGATGGGCTGGAGAGGAGGAGGATGAAGTTGAAAAGATGAATGCATTTGCCAAATTTTTTAATCATATCAGTGTTACAGTATTGTTATGTCATCTACCAGCTATACCTGGGCTGCACTATTTATACAGGAGCAGTGATTTGGTTTCTTAAATCCTTTTTTAATAACTGTCTTGTATTTTGCATATTGGTTATTTTGCCAACAGTAGATATGGTCTCATATATTGTCTTCTGTCACTTTACACATGTGCTAGTCACTTTGGTATTTTTACCTTTTCTAATATGGCCGATACAAGTTTGGAAGACCAGTGAGCATTCTCCAATGGCCGTTCAGCGTTATGACGCTTTGCCGGAATAAAGCGCAACCCGGGTATGCGAGGTGGAGATCGCGGTATGCCGAGTTCGGAGTGTATCATGTCTGGTTGGTGTGTATGCTTCCCCCTCCCTAATCCAGCTCATTAATAATATAGAACCTAACACTTTATTAAGCACTGGCACTTTACACTTCTATCATGAATTCAATTAATAACTTAATCATGAAAAGTATGAATTTTGTGGGAGATATGAATTATATTTTGATTATTGTGGACATGATTTGCTTTTTTATCATGTATATTACTTCAACTGAGCACTATTATGTTATATTTGATATCTTATGGTTTTATTAATTAATTATGCACTAATCACTTGTAAATTTGATTGTTCAATCACTTGTATGTACAGTCATGGCCAAAAGTTTTGAGAATGACACAAATATTAGTTTTCACAAAGTTTGCTGCTAAACTGCTTTTAGATCTTTGTTTCAGTTGTTTCTGTGATGTAGTGAAATATAATTACACGCACTTCATACGTTTCAAAGGCTTTTATCGACAATTTTACATGACATTTATGCAAAGAGTCAGTATTTGCAGTGTTGGCCCTTCTTTTTCAGGACCTCTGCAATTTGACTGGGCATGATCTCAATCAACTTCTGGGCCAATTCCTGACTGATAGCAACCCATTCTTTCATAATCACTTCTTGGGTTTGTCAGAATTAGTGGGTTTTTGTTTGTCCACCCGCCTCTTGAGGATTGACCACAAGTTCTCAATGGGATTAAGATCTGGGGAGTTTCCAGGCCATGGACCCAAAATGTAAACGTTTTGGTCCCCGAGCCACTTAGTTATCACTTTTGCCTTATGGCACAGTGCTCCATCGTGCTGGAAAATGCATTGTTCTTCACCAAACTGTTGTTGGATTGTTGGAAGAAGTTGCTGTTGGAGGGTATTTTGGTACCATTCTTTATTCATGGATGTGTTTTTGGGCAAAATTGTGAGTGAGCCCACTCCCTTGGATGAGAAGCAACCCCACACATGAATGGTCTCAGGATGCTTTACTGTTGGCATGACACAGGACTGATGGTAGCGCTCACCTTTTCTTCTCCAGACAAGCCTTTTTCCTGATGCCCCAAACAATCGGAAAGAGGCTTCATCGGAGAATATGACTTTGCCCCAGTCCTCAGCAGTCCATTCACCATATTTTCTGCAGAAGATCAATCTGTCCCTGATGTTTTTTTTGGAGAGAAGTGGATTCTTTGCTGCCCTTCTTGACACCAGGCCATCTTCCAAAAGTCTTCGCCTCACTGTGCGTGCAGATGCACTCACACCTGCCTGCTGCCATTCCTGAGCAAGCTCTGCACTGGTGGCACTCCGATCCCGCAGCTGAATCCTCTTTAGGAGACGATCCTGGCGCTTGCTGGACTTTCTTGGACGCCCTGAAGCCTTCCTAGCAAGAATTGAACCTCTTTCCTTGAAGTTCTTGATGATCCTATAAATTGTTGATTGAGGTGCAATCTTAGTAGCCACAATATCCTTGCCTGTGAAGCCATTTTTATGCAACGCAATGATGGCTGCACGCGTTTCTTTGCAGGTCACCATGGTTAAAAATAGAAGAACAATGATTTCAAGCATCGACCTCCTTTTAACAGGTCAAGTCTGCCATTTTAACCCAATCAGCCTGACATAATTTATCTCCAGCCTTGTGCTCGTCAACATTCTCACCTGAGTTAAAAAGACGATGACTGAAATGATCTCAGCAGGACCTTTAATGACAGCAATGAAATGCAGTGGAAAGTTTTTTTGGGGATTAAGTTAATTTTCATGGTAAAGAAAGACTATGCAATTCATCTGATCACTCTTCATAACATTCTGGAGTATATGCAAATTGCTATTATAAAATCTTAAGCAACAACTTATCCAAATTCCAATATTTATGTAATTCTCAAAACTTTTGGCCACGACTGTATATACTGGCTATTTGGTCCTTGGTCTTTGCTTGACAAAGGCTCTATTGCTGAGCTGAAACAGTGCTGTGCCACATGGGTGAATAAAAAAAAATTGCTGCCCTTTCTGGTAACATATATATATATATATATATATATATATATATATATATTATCTCTTATATATTTAATAATGAGTTTCTGTTAGAGTTGAGCGAACACCTGGATGTTTGGGTTCGAGAAGTTCGGCCGAACTTTCCGAAAATGTTCGGGTTTGGGATCCGAACTCGACCCGAACTTCTCCCCGAACCCCCATTGAAGTCAATGGGGACCTGAACTTTTCGGCACTAAAAAGGCTGTAAAATAGCCTAGGGAAGGGCTAGATGGCTGCAAAAAATGTAGGTAAATCCCCTTTAAACAAATGTGGCTAGGGAAATTAATTAAAAAAATAAAAATATATTTTTTTTTACAAATATCAATTGGAGAGAGGTCCCATAGCAGAGAATCAGGCTTCATGTCACCCACCACTGTAACAGGCCACTGTGAGATATTTAGGTCCCGACACCCAGACAGAGGAGAGAGGTCCAATAGCAGAGAATCAGGCTTCATGTCATAGCAGAGAATCAGGCTTCATGTCACCCACCACTGGAACAGGCCACTGTCAGATATTTTTTAGGCCCCGGAACCCAGACAGAGGAGAGAGGTCCCATAGCATGGAATCAGGCTTCATGTCATAGCAGAGAATCAGGCTTCATGTCACCCACCACTGGTACATGCCACTGTCAGATATTTTTAGGCCCCGGCACCCAGACAGAGGAGAGAGGTCCCAGAGCAGAGAATCATGCTTCATGTCACCCACCACTGGAACAGGCCACTGTCAGATATTTTTAGGCCCGGCACCCAGACAGAGGAGAGAGGTCCCATAGCTGAGAATCAGGCTTCATGTCATAGCAGAGAATCAGGCTTCATGTCACCCACCACTGGAACAGGCCACTGTCAGATATTTTTAGGCCCCGGCACCCAGACAGAGGAGAGAGGTCCCATAGCAGAGAAGCAGGCTTCATGTCATAGCAGAGAATCAGGCTTCATGTCACCCACCACTGGAACATGCCACTGTCAGATATTTTTAGGCCCCGGCACCCAGACAGAGGAGAGAGGTCCCATAGCAGAGAATCAGGCTTCATGTCACCCAACACTGGAACAAGCCACTGTCAGATATTTTTAGGCCCCGGCACCATTTGTACCTGGCCTCTGCTGTTGCAAAAAAACTCCCTCTGAGTCACTTCTAAGAGACTGGCCTGAAAGTGAGGAGGTGAGCGAGATGGCCGAAGTTACGCTGTAGCGCAGACAGTCGAGCAGCGGCAGGATGTGAGTGCCGGAAGCGCGCACAGACGGCCCGCACTTTATGCAGCAGCCCTGACATGTCGGGGTAGTTGTGAATGAACTTCTGCACCACCAAATTCAGCACATGCGCCAGGCAAGGGATGTGCGTCAAACCGGCTAGTCCCAGAGCTGCGAAGAGATTTCGCCCATTATCGCACACCACCAGGCCAGGCTTGAGGCTCACCGGCAGCAACCACTCATTGGTCTGTTGTTCAATACCCTGCCACAACTCCTGCGCGGTGTGGGGCCTGTCCCCCAAACATATGAGTTTCAGAATGGCCTGCTGACGTTTACCCCGGGCTATGCTGAAGTTGGTGGTGAAGGTGTGTGGCTGACTGGATGAGCAGGTGGAAGAAGAGGAGGAGGAAGCCGAGTAGGAGGAGGAGGCTACAGGAGGCAAAGAATGTTGCCCTGCGATCCTTGGTGGCGGAAGGACGTGCACCAAAGAACTCTCCGCCTGGGGCCCAGCCGCCACTACATTTACCCAGTGTGCAGTTAGGGAGATATAGCGTCCCTGGCCGTGCTTACTGGTCCACGTATCTGTGGTTAGGTGGACCTTGCCACAGATGGCGTTGAGCAGTGCACACTTGATTTTATCGGATACTTGGTTGTGCAGGGAAGGCACGGCTCTCTTTGAGAAGTAGTGGCGGCTGGGAACAGCATACTGTGGGACAGCAAGCAACATGAGCTGTTTGAAACTGTCTGTGTCCACCAGCCTGAATGACAGCATTTCATAGGCCAGTAGTTTAGAAATGCTGGCATTCAGGGCTAGGGATCGAGGGTGGCTAGGTGGGAATTTACGCTTTCTCTCAAATGTTTGTGAGATCGAGAGCCGAACGCTGCCGTGTGACATGGTGGAGATGCTTGGTGACGGAGGTGGCGGTGTTGGTCGTACATCCCCTGTTTGCTGGGCGGCAGGTGCCAACGTTCCTCCAGAGGCGGAGGAAGAGGCCGAGGCGGCAGCAGCAGAAGAGTTTGAGGCGGCAGCAGCAGAAGAGGCTGAGGCGGCAGCAGCAGACGAGGTAGCAGGGGGAGCCTGAGTGACTTCCTTGTTTTTAAGGTGTTTACTCCACTGCAGTTCATGCTTTGCATGCAGGTGCCTGGTCATGCAGGTTGTGCTAAGGTTCAGAACGTTAATGCCTCGCCTCAGGCTCTGATGGCACAGCGTGCAAACCACTCGGGTCTTGTCGTCAGCACATTGTTTAAAGAACTGCCACGCCAGGGAACTCCTTGAAGCTGCCTTTGGGGTGCTCGGTCCCAGGTGGCGGTGGCCAGTAGTAGGCGAACTCTTTTGGCGGCGGGTGTTCTGCTTTTGCCCCCTGCTCCCTCTTTTGCTTCGCTGTTGGCTCGGTCTCACCACTGCCTCTTCCTCTGAACTCTGAAAGTCAGTGGCATGACCTTCATTCCGTGTGGGGTCTATGACCTCATCGTCCCCTGCATCGTCTTCCACCCAGTCTTCCTCCCTGACCTCCTTGTTCAGTCTGCACACTGCAGAAAGACGCAGCAGTTGGCACCTGTGTTTCGTCATCATCGTAGACGTGCTTAGGTGGTATTCCTATGTCCTCATCATCAGGAAACATAAGTGGTTGTGCGTCAGTGCATTCTATGTCTTCCACCGCTGGGGAAGGTCTAGGTGGATGCCCTTGGGAAACCCTGCCAGCAGAGTCTTCAAACAGCATAAGAGACTGCTGCATATCTTGAGGCTCAGACAGTTTCCCTGATATGCATGGGGGTGATGTGACAGACTGATGGGCTTGGTTTTCAGGGGCCATCTGTGCGCTTTCTGCAGAAGACTGGGTGGGAGATAATGTGAGCGTGCTGGATCTACTGTGGGCCACCCAATTGACTAATACCTGTACCTGCTCTGGCCTTACCATCCTTAGAACGGCATTGGGCCCCACCAAATATCGCTGTAAATTCTGGCGGCTACTGTAGTTGGTTCACTAGGACATGTGGCTGTGCCAGAATGTCCACGTCCTCTCCCAGCACCAGCGGGTCCACTAACACCACCACGACCATGTCCCTTACTAGATGTTTTCCTCATTGTTACCGTTCACCACGATAAGAAAAAAATTATTTGGCCCAATGTATTGAATTCAAATTCAGGTCTTTTTTTACAGGCACCTAACACTATTTGGCTATCTACTTAAAGGGAACCTGTCATGTGGATATTTGATTATAATCTAACTAATTATATACAATCATTAACTACAAAAAAGTGCCTTAGATGTATTCACTTACTGGTGTGACAGATGGTTACCTCATAATATACACACAAAGATGCCGCATGCCGCATGCTAATTAGCTGATTGGAGTCCAGCGTGATGTCATTGTGTCCAGCGTATATTTAATTCAGAGCTATAGCTATGGAAACAAACTGTCATTCAGCAGCAGGTGGGCGGGGAGAGTCAGGAGCTCATGAATATTCATGACTCATCATTATCAGCTGGAGCTTTTCAATACAAGATGTTGGCAGATTGACTGGGTCAATTAAAGAAAGTGACCCAGCATTTTGCTAAGCATAATCAGTCACTTATTTATGTTGCCCTTAGTTAGGACACCTAAAACTGGTGACAGGTTCCCTTTAATTACCGTATTACACTAATACAGGCACAGCAGTAACCACAGATTTAGCTGAATATAAATTGTAGGCCTAGTATTTAGGCCCTGGATGACAGGTTTCCTTTTATGGACAGAATTAGACTTTGAGATGCACAGTAGCGTGTGAGAAGTTATTGAGGATGACCCTATCAGCACTTGAATTTGCACCTTCAATGTAATACACCCTTTTATGGACAGAAATACACTATGAGAGATGCACAATAGTGCGTGCAAATTTAAAGGCTTATGTTTTCAGCAATTGTAATTTAACAGTTTGTGTAATATACCCTTTTACGGAGCAAAAATACAATTGGAGATGCACGCTGAGTGTAATATACCCTTTTACGGACAGATTTAAACTTGGCCTGCAACAGCAGAAACCACTGATTTAGGGTATTGCTATTTTGGGAATTGAATTTCAACCCAGAACAAAAACTATGCTTTGACGGACACTAAAAAACTTGTCCAGCCACAGCTGGAACACCAGATTTAGGGTATTGCTATTTTGGCAGTTGAATTTCACCCCAGAAAAAAAGATATCCTTTGCCAGAGAGCAGACAATATTACAATTGGCTAGCCACAGCTGAAACACCAGATTTAGGGTATTGCAATTGTATTTTACCCCTCAATAAAATAGCAAGCACAGCCAAGCCCCTGATGTAGGATAAAGCAAAAAAAACAACACCACACTATTGATGGTTAAATGGACTTGGTGGCCGCACCACAAGACACAAAATGGCCGCCGATCACCCCAGAAAAAAGTGACAGAAAAATGCTCTGAGCAGCCTAAAAACAGTGAGCAATTAATTAGCAGAAGTTGAATGATTCACAGCTGTAGATCAATCACTTCATTAAGTGTTTTTGCTGAGTAAATCCCTGCCTAATCTCGCCCTAAGAGCAGCTGAATCCTCTCCCTACACTGATCAGAGCAGAGTGATGTGCGGCACTACGTGACTCCAGCTTAAAGGGATTCTGTCACTCCACTAAACTCTTTTTTTTTTTTGGTCTCCCTACAATCCTTATGCTGCGATTTCTCAATATATATATAGCTATTACACTGTTTGGTTCAGTAGTTCTATAAAAAAACTGACTTTTATATTATGCAAATTACCTCTCTAGCAGCAGGTAGGGTGGCTACCTGCTTCTAGCAGCCGCATCCTCCATTCATAATGACGCCCCCTCCTCATGTTGATTGACAGGGCTAGCGGACGCGCTCTTCCTCTGACTGGCCCTGTCTGCGTTTTAAAGGGCTTCTGTCAGCCCACTAAACCCTTTATTTTTTTTTCGTTAATATTAATCCCTACACTGCAAGCTCCCTGTACATATGCTAAATATTCATTTTCGTTCAGTAGATAGTGTTAAAAAATCAAGTTTTATAATATGTAAATTACCTTGCTACCAGCAAGTAGGGCGGCTACTTGCTGGTAGCAGCCGCATCCTCCTCTCATCATGACGCCCCCTCCGCCGTTTGATTGACAGGGCCAGGGAACAGGTTCGTTCTCTGCTGGCCCTGTTCGAATTCAAAATATTGCGCCTGCGCCGTACCTTTCTTTAATCGGTGCAGGCTCACTGAGAGGCGGCCTCTCTCCCGGCCGCTCCATCCTCAATGCGCCTGCGCCGGGTGTGGATGTGACATCATCGGCGCAGGCGCATTGAGGATGGAGCGGCCGACAGAGCTGCCGCCTCTCAGTGCGCCTGCGCCGATGACGTCACATCCTTTAAGTAGATAGCCAGATAATATACACACAAAGATGCCGCATGCCGCATGCTAATTAGCTGATTGGAGTCCAGCGTGATGTCATTGTGTCCAGCGTATATTTAATTCAGAGCTATAGCTATGGAAACAAACTGTCATTCAGCAGCAGGTGGGCGGGGAGAGTCAGGAGCTCATGAATATTCATGACTCATCATTATCAGCTGGACTGGGTCAATTAAAGAAAGTGACCCAGCATTTTGCTAAGCAAATCAGTCACTTATTTATGTTGCCCTTATTTAGGACACCATAAAACTGGTGACAGGTTCCCTTTAATTACCGTATTACACTAATACACATTGAGGATGGAGCGGCCGACAGAGCGGCCGCCTCTCAGTGCGCCTGCGCCGATGACGTCACATTCACACCCGGCGCAGGCGCATTGAGGATGGAGCGGCCGGGAGAGAGGCCGCCTCTCAGTGCGCCTGCACCGATTAAAGAAAGGTACGGCGCAGGCGCGATATTTTGAATTCGAACAGGGCCAGCAGAGAACGAACCCGTTCCCTGGCCCTGTCAATCAAACGGCGGAGGGGGCGTCATGATGAGAGGAGGATGCGGCTGCTACCAGCAAGTAGCCGCCCTACTTGCTGGTAGCAAGGTAATTTACATATTATAAAACTTGATTTTTAACAATATCTACTGAACGAAAATGAATATTTAGCATATGTACAGGGAGCTTGCAGTGTAGGGATTAATATTAACGGGGAAAAAAAAAAAGGGTTTAGTGGGCTGACAGAAGCCCTTTAAATAGAGGCTGGGTCACATGCTGCACTGGCCAATCACAGCCATGCCAAAAGTAGGCATGGCTGTGATGGCCTCTTGGCGCAAGTAGTATGACGCTTGTTGATTGGCTGCTTTGCAGGCTTTCAAAAGGCGCCAAGAAAGCGCCGAACACCGAACCCGAACTTTTACGTAAATGTTCGGGTTCGGGTCTGTGTCACGAACACCCCAAAATTCGGTACGAACCCGAACTATACAGTTCGGACAGTTCGGGTTCGCTCATCCCTAGTTTCTGTCTGTCTAGACGTCTGTCTGCCTGGACGTTCTTTATGCGTGACCAAAAGAATGGACCGATCTTCACAAAATTTTGCACACATGTACATCAGGTGTCCGGGAAGGTTTTACATTAGGTCTCCTGAGACATTCCCCCCAAAATATCTGCATTAGCCAATATAAGCCAGCAAGCCTTTCACTTAAACCTGAACTGCCATTTACACGGTCCCATTTCCCTTATTAGCCATTAGAAGCTTGCAGGTCTTAACTCTAGGTTGCCATAACAACTGATAACAGTTTTTAGCAGTTCGCAGGTCCTTAAATATTCCGGCATATGAAGCATGAAGGCACAACTACACTGCTACATGCATGGGGTGCAGGGGCCACTATTAAACAGATGGGCACTGTGGAAGTCACTGTTAAAGGGGAGGGTACTGTGAAGGTCACTGTTAAAGGGGGGCCACTATGAAGGTCACTGTTAAAGGGGTGTTCAATGTTAGGTGGGCACTGTTAAGGTCACAGTTAAAGGGGTGGCCACTATGAAGCTCACTGTTAAAGGAGTGGTCAATGTTAAAGGGGCAGGCACTGTAAAGGTCACTGTTAATGGGGTGGTCAATGTTAAAGGGGCGGGCACTGTGCAGGTCACTGTTAAAGGGGCAGACACTGTGCAGGTCACTGTTAAAGGGTCGGGCACTTTGGAGGTCACTGTTAAAGGTGCGGGCACTATTAAAGGGATGGGCAATGTGGAGGTCATTGTTAAAGGGGAAAACACTTTGGAGGTCACTATTGAAGGGACAGGCACTGTAGTCTCTGTTAAAGGGGAGGGCACTGTGGAAGTCACTGTTAAAGGGACGAGCACTGTGAAGGTCACTGTTAAAGGGTCGGCCACTATGAAGGTCAATGTTAAAGAGGTGATCAGGGTTAAAGTGGTGGGCAATATGGAGGTCACTGTTAAAGGGACAGTCACTATTAAAGGAATGGGCAGGGGCGGGCATTGTGGAGGTCACTGTGAAGGTCACTGTTAAAGGGGCGGACATTGTTAAAGGGACGGGCAATGTGAAGTTCACTGTTAAAGGGGTGGGCACCGCAGAGGTTACTGTTAAAAGGGCAGGCACTGTGGAAGTCACTGCTAAAGGGGTGAGTACGGTGGAGGGCAATGTTAAAGCAGCAGCCACTATGAAGGTCACTGTTAAAGGGGTGGTCAATGTTAAAGGGGCAGGCACTGTGGAGGGTACTGTTAAAGGGGAGGGCACTGTGGATGTCACTGTTAAAGGGGCAGACACTGTGGAGGTCACTGTTAAAGGGTAAGTCACTGTTAAATGGGTGGGCATTGTGGGGGTCACTGTTAAAGGGGCAGGCACTGTGCAGGTCACTGTTAAAAATGCAGTCATTGTTAAAGGGGCGGTCACTGTGGAGATCCCTGTTAAAGGGGCGGGGACTGTGGAGGTCACTGTTAAAGGGGTGTGCACTGTGGAGGTCAATGTTAAAGGGGCGGCCACTGTGGAGGTCACTGTTAAAGTGGCGGGCACTGAGGAAATTACTGTTAAAGGTACTGGCACTGTGGAGGTCACTGTTAAAGTGGCGGGCACTGAGGAAATTGCTGTTAAAGGTGCTGGCACTGTGGAGGTCATTGTTAAGGGGGAGGATACTGTAGAGGTCACTGTTATGGGGGATACTGTCGATATATTTTTACGACACACAGAAATATGAAATGAAATAGATGAAATATACCCGTGAGAAGCCGGGTCCTTCATTTAGTCTCTTATATATATATATATGTATAAAAACTAGCAGAAGGACCCAGCTTCGCACAGATATATTTAATCTATTTCATTTCATGTTTCTGTGTGTCGTTAAAAGATATCAACAGTTTCCCTCATAACAGTGACCTCTACAGCACCCCACCCTACTGTCTGCTGAGCTGTGTATCTAATCCTATCCTGTGTGATACTGTCTGCTGAGCTGTGTATCTAATCCTATCCTGTGTGATACTGTCTGCTAAGCTATATAGCTAATCCTATCCTGTGTGATACTGTCTGCTATGCTGTGTATCTAATCCTATCCTGTGTGATACTGTCTTCTGAGCTGTGTATCTAATCCTATCATATGTGATAATGTCTTCTGAGCTGTGTATCTAATCCTATCCTGTATGATACTGTCTGCTGAGCGGCGTATCTAATCCTTGCTGAGCTGTGTATCTAATCCTATCCTGTGTGATACTGCCTGCTGAGCTGTGTGTATAATCCTATCCTGTTTAATACTGTCTGCTGAGCTGTGCATCTAATCTTATCCTGTGTGATACTGTGTGCTGAGCTGTGTATCTAATCCTGTCCTGTGTAATAATGTCTGCTGAGCTGTTTATCTAATCTTATGTGATACTGTTTGCTGAGCTGTGTATCTAATCATATTCTGTTTGATACTGTATGCTGAGCTATGTGTCTAATCCTTGCTGAGCCATGCATTTAATCCTATCCTGTGTGATACTGTCTGCTGAGCTGTGTTTCTAATCCTATCCTGTGTGATACTGTCTTCTGAGCTGTGTATCTAATCCTATCCTGTGCGATACTGTCTGCTGAGCTGTGTATCTAATCCTGTCCTGTGTGATACTGTCTGCTGAGCCGTTTATCTAATCCTATCCTGTGTGATACTGTCTACTGAGCTGTGTATCTAATCCTATCCTGTTTGATACTGTCTGCTGAGCTGTGTATCTAATCCTATCCGGTGATACTGTCTGCTGAGCTGTGTATCTAATCTTATGTTGTTTGATACTGTCTGCTGAGCTTTGTTTCTAATCATATCCTGAGTGATACTGTCTGCTGAGCTGTGTATCTAATCCTTGCTGAGCCATGTATCTAATTCTATCCTGTGTGATACTGTCTGCTTAGCTGTGTATCTAATCCTATCCTGTGTGATACTGTCTACTGAGCTGTGTATCTAATAATATTCTGTATGATACCGTCAGCTGAGCTGTGTATCTAATCCTATCCTGTGTGATACTGTCTGCTGAGCTGTGTATCTAATCCTTTCCTGTGTGATACTGTCTGCTGAGCTGTGTATCTAATCCAATCCTGTGTGATACTTTCTGCTTAGCTGTGTATCTAATCCATGCTGAGTCATATATTTAATCCTATCCTGTGTGATACTGTCTGCGGAGCTGTGTATCTAATCCTATCCTGTGTGACACTGTCTGTTGAGCTGTGTATCTAATCCTATCCTCTGTGATACTGTCTGTTGAGCTGTTTCTGTAATATCCCACCCTGTGTGATACTGTCTCTTGAGCTGTGTATCTAATCCCATCATGTGTGATACTGTCTGTTGAGCTGTGTATCTAATCCTATCATGTGTGATACTGTCTGCTGTGTATCTAAGTCTATTGTGTGATACTGTCTGTTGAGCTGTGTATCTAATCCTATCATGTGTGATACTGTCTGCTGTGTATCTAAGTCTATTGTGTGATACTGTCTGCTGAGCTGTGTATCTAATCCTATCTTGTGTGATACTGTCTGCTAAGCTGTGTATCTAATCATATCATGTGTGGTACTTTCTGCTTAGCTGTGTATCTAATGCTTGCTGAGCCATGTATCTAATCCGATCCTGTGTGACACTGTCTGTTGAGCTGTGTATCTAATCCTATCCTCTGTGATACTCTATGCTGAGCTGTGTATCTAATCCTATCTTGTGTGATACTGTCTGCTAAGCTGTGTTTCTAATCCTATCCTGTGTGATACTTTCTGCTTAGCTGTGTATCTAATGCTTGCTGAGCCATGTATCTAATCCGATCCTGTGTGACACTGTCTGTTGAGCTGTGTATCTAATCCTATCCTCTGTGATACTCTCTGCTGAGCTGTTTCTCTAATATCCTACCCTGTGTGATACTGTCTGTTGAGCTGTGTATCTAATCCTATCATGTGTGATACTGTCTGTTGAGCTATGTATCTAATCCTATTATGTGTGATACTGTCTGCTGTGTATCTAAGTCTATTGTGTGATACTGTCTGCTGAGCTGTGCGAGTCGTGGTGTAGCCCATTTTTTGGGAATATCTCAAGTCCTAGAGAGTTAAGACTCGGTCTAAAACCTTCCCCGACACCTGATGTACTGTACCTGTGTGCCAAATTTGGTGAAGATCAGTTCAGTCGTTTGGTCGCACATATAGAACGCCCAGACAGACAGACAGACAGACGTCTAGACAGACAGAAACTAATTTTTATAAGTAGAGTTGAGCGAACACCTGGATGTTCGGGTTCGAGAAGTTCGGCCGAACATCCCGGAAATGTTCGGGTTCGGGATCCGAACCCGATCCGAACTTCGTCCCGAACCCGAACCCCATTGAAGTCAATGGGGACCCGAACTTTTCGGCACTAAAAAGGCTGTAAAACAGCCCAGGAAAGAGCTAGAGGGCTGCAAAAGGCAGCAACATGTAGGTAAATCCCCTGCAAACAAATGTGGATAGGGAAATGAATTAAAATAAAAATTAAATAAATAAAAATTAACCAAAATCAATTGGAGAGAGGTTCCATAGCAGAGAATCTGGCTTCCCGTCACCCACCACTGGAACAGTCCATTCTCAGATATTTAGGCCCCGGCACCCAGGCAGAGGAGAGAGGTCCCGTAACAGAGAATCTGTCTTCATGTCAGCAGAGAATTAGTCTGCATGTCATAGCAGAGAATGAGGCTTCACGTCAGCCACCACTGCAACAGTCCATTGGCATATATTTAGGCCTAGCACACAGGCAGAGCAGAGAGGTCCTGTAACAGACAATCTGGCTTCATGTCAGCAGAGAATCAGTCTGCATGTCATAGCAGAGAATCAGGCTTCACGTCAGCCACCACTGCAACAGTCCATTGGCATATATTTAGGCCCAGCACACACACAGGCAGAGGAGAGAGGTCCCGTAACAGAGAATCTGGCTTCATGTCAGCAGAGAATCAGTCTGCATGTCATAGCAGAGAATGAGGCTTCACGTCAGCCCACCACTGCAACAGTCCATTGGCATATATTTAGGCCTAGCACACAGGCAGAGCAGAGAGGTCCCGTAACAGACAATCTGGCTTCATGTCAGCAGAGAATCAGTCTGCATGTCATAGCAGAGAATGAGGCTTCACGTCAGCCACCACTGCAACAGTCCATTGGCATATATTTAGGCCTAGCACACAGGCAGAGGAGAGAGGTCCCGTAACAGACAATCTGGCTTCATGTCAGCAGAGAATCAGTCTGCATGTCATAGCAGAGAATCAGGCTTCACGTCAGCCACCACTGCAACAGTCCATTGTCATATATTTAGGCCCAGCACCCAGGCAGAGGAGAGAGGTCCCGTAACAGACAATCTGGCTTCATGTCAGCAGAGAATTAGTCTGCATGTCATAGCAGAGAATGAGGCTTCACGTCAGCCACCACTGCAACAGTCCATTGGCATATATTTAGGCCCAGCACACACAGGCAGAGGAGAGAGGTCCCGTAACAGACAATCTGGCTTCATGTCAGCAGAGAATCAGTCTGCATGTCATAGCAGAGAATCAGGCTTCACGTCAGCCACCACTGCAACAGTCCATTGGCATATATTTAGGCCCAGCACACACACAGGCAGAGGAGAGAGGTCCCGTAACAGAGAATCTGGCTTCATGTCAGCAGAGAATCAGTCTGCATGTCATAGCAGAGAATGAGGCTTCACGTCACCCACCACTGCAACAGTCCATTGGCATATATTTAGGCCTAGCACACAGGCAGAGCAGAGAGGTCCCGTAACAGACAATCTGGCTTCATGTCAGCAGAGAATCAGTCTGCATGTCATAGCAGAGAATGAGGCTTCACGTCAGCCACCACTGCAACAGTCCATTGGCATATATTTAGGCCTAGCACACAGGCAGAGCAGAGAGGTCCCGTAACAGACAATCTGGCTTCATGTCAGCAGAGAATCAGTCTGCATGTCATAGCAGAGAATGAGGCTTCACGTCAGCCACCACTGCAACAGTCCATTGGCATATATTTAGGCCCAGCACCCAGGCAGAGGAGAGAGGTCCCGTAACAGACAATCTGGCTTCATGTCAGCAGAGAATTAGTCTGCATGTCATAGCAGAGAATGAGGCTTCACGTCAGCCACCACTGCAACAGTCCATTGGCATATATTTAGGCCCAGCACCCAGGCAGAGGAGGGAGGTCCCGTAACAGAGAATCTGTCTTCATGTCAGCAGAGAATCAGTCTGCATGTCATAGCAGAGAATGAGGCTTCACGTCACCCACCACTGCAACAGTCCATTGGCATATATTTAGGCCTAGCACACAGGCAGAGCAGAGAGGTCCCGTAACAGACAATCTGGCTTCATGTCAGCAGAGAATCAGTCTGCATGTCATAGCAGAGAATGAGGCTTCACGTCAGCCACCACTGCAACAGTCCATTGGCATATATTTAGGCCTAGCACACAGGCAGAGCAGAGAGGTCCCGTAACAGACAATCTGGCTTCATGTCAGCAGAGAATCAGTCTGCATGTCATAGCAGAGAATGAGGCTTCACGTCAGCCACCACTGCAACAGTCCATTGGCATATATTTAGGCCCTAGCACACAGGCAGAGCAGAGAGGTCCCGTAACAGACAATCTGGCTTCATGTCAGCAGAGAATCAGTCTGCATGTCATAGCAGAGAATGAGGCTTCACGTCAGCCACCACTGCAACAGTCCATTGGCATATATTTAGGCCCAGCACCCAGGCAGAGGAGAGAGGTCCCGTAACAGAGAATCTGTCTTCATGTCAGCAGAGAATCAGTCTGCATGTCATAGCAGAGAATGAGGCTTCACGTCACCCACCACTGCAACAGTCCATTGGCATATATTTAGGCCTAGCACACAGGCAGAGCAGAGAGGTCCCGTAACAGACAATCTGGCTTCATGTCAGCAGAGAATCAGTCTGCATGTCATAGCAGAGAATCAGGCTTCACGTCAGCCACCACTGCAACAGTCCATTGGCATATATTTAGGCCCTAGCACACAGGCAGAGGCAGAGAGGTCCCGTAACAGACAATCTGGCTTCATGTCAGCAGAGAATCAGTCTGCATGTCATAGCAGAGAATGAGGCTTCACGTCAGCCACCACTGCAACAGTCCATTGGCATATATTTAGGCCTAGCACACAGGCAGAGCAGAGAGGTCCCGTAACAGACAATCTGGCTTCATGTCAGCAGAGAATCAGTCTGCATGTCATAGCAGAGAATCAGGCTTCACGTCAGCCACCACTGCAACAGTCCATTGGCATATATTTAGGCCCAGCACCCAGGCAGAGGAGAGAGGTCCCGTAACAGACAATCTGGCTTCATGTCAGCAGAGAATTAGTCTGCATGTCATAGCAGAGAATCAGGCTTCACTGTCAGCCACCACTGCAACAGTCCATTGGCATATATTTAGGCCCAGCACCCAGGCAGAGGAGGGAGGTCCCGTAACAGAGAATCTGTCTTCATGTCAGCAGAGAATCAGTCTGCATGTCATAGCAGAGAATGAGGCTTCACGTCAGCCACCACTGCAACAGTCCATTGGCATATATTTAGGCCTAGCACACAGGCAGAGGAGAGGTTCATTCAACTTTGGGTAGCCTCGCAATATAATGGTAAAATGAAAATAAAAATAGGATTGAATGAGGAAGTGCCCTGGAGTCCAATAATATATGGTTATGGGGAGGTAGTTAATGTCTAATCTGGACAAGGGACGGACAGGTCCTGTGGGATCCATGCCTGGTTCATTTTTATGAACGTCAGCTTGTCCACATTGGCTGTAGACAGGCGGCTGCGTTTGTCTGTAATGACGCCCCCTGCCGTGCTGAATACACGTTCAGACAAAACGCTGGCTGCCGGGCAGGCCAGCACCTCCAAGGCATAAAAGGCTAGCTCTGGCCACGTGGACAATTTAGAGACCCAGAAGTTGAATGGGGCCGAACCATCAGTCAGTACGTGGAGGGGTGTGCACACGTACTGTTCCACCATGTTAGTGAAATGTTGCCTCCTGCTAACACGTTGCGTATCAGGTGGTGGTGCAGTTAGCTGTGGCGTGTTGACAAAAGTTTTCCACATCTCTGCCATGCTAACCCTGCCCTCAGAGGAGCTGGCCGTGACACAGCTGCCTTGGCGACCTCTTGCTCCTCCTCTGCCTTGGCCTTGGGCTTCCACTTGTTCCCCTGTGACATTTGGGAATGCTCTCAGTAGCGCGTCTACCAACGTGCGCTTGTACTCGCGCATCTTCCTATCACGCTCCAGTGCAGGAAGTAAGGTGGGCACATTGTCTTTGTAGCGTGGATCCAGCAGGGTGGCAACCCAGTAGTCCGCACAGGTTAAAATGTGGGCAACTCTGCTGTCGTTGCGCAGGCACTGCAGCATGTAGTCGCTCATGTGTGCCAGGCTGCCCAGGGGTAAGGACAAGCTGTCCTCTGTGGGAGGCGTATCGTCATCGTCCTGCCTTTCCCCCCAGCCACGCACCAGTGATGGACCCGAGCTGCGTTGGGTGCCACCCCGCTGTGACCATGCTTCATCCTCATCCTCCTCCACCTCCTCCTCATCCTCGTCCTCCTCGTCCTCCAGTAGTGGGCCCTGGCTGGCCACATTTGTACCTGGCCTCTGCTGTTGCCAAAAACCTCCCTCTGAGTCACTTCGAAGAGACTGGCCTGAAAGTGCTAAAAATGACCCCTCTTCCTCCTCCTCCTCCTCCTCCTCCTGGGCCACCTCCTCTTCCATCATCGCCCTAAGTGTTTTCTCAAGGAGACATAGAAGTGGTATTGTAACGCTGATAACGGTGTCATCGCCACTGGCCATGTTGGTGGAGTACTCGAAACAGCGCAACAGGGCACACAGGTCTCGCATGGAGGCCCAGTCATTGGTGGTGAAGTGGTGCTGTTCTGTAGTGCGACTGACCCGTGCGTGCTGCAGCTGAAACTCCACTATGGCCTGCTGCTGCTCGCACAGTCTGTCCAGCATGTGCAAGGTGGAGTTCCACCTGGTGGGCACGTCGCATATGAGGCGGTGAGCGGGAAGGCCGAAGTTACGCTGTAGCGCAGACAGGCGAGCAGCAGCAGGATGTGAACGCCGGAAGCGCGAACAGACGGCCCGCACTTTATGCAGCAGCTCTGACATGTCGGGGTAGTTGTGAATGAACTTCTGCACCACCAAATTCAGCACATGCGCCAAGCAAGGGATGTGCGTCAAATTGGCTAGTCCCAGAGCTGCAACGAGATTTCGCCCATTATCACACACCACCAGGCCGGGCTTGAGGCTCACCGGCAGCAACCACTCGTCGGTCTGTTGTTCTATACCCCGCCACAACTCCTGTGCGGTGTGGGGCCTGTCCCCCAAACATATGAGTTTCAGAATGGCCTGCTGACGTTTACCCCGGGCTGTGCTGAAGTTGGTGGTGAAGGTGTGTGGCTGACTGGATGAGCAGGTGGAAGAAGAGGAGGAGGAAGCCGAGAAGGAGGAGGTGGCAACAGGAGGCAAAGAATGTTGCCCTGCGATCCTTGGCGGCGGAAGGACGTGCGCCAAACAGCTCTCCGCCTGGGGCCCAGCTGCCACTACATTTACCCAGTGTGCAGTTAGGGAGATATAGCGTCCCTGGCCGTGCTTACTGGTCCACGTATCTGTGGTTAGGTGGACCTTGCCACAGATGGCGTTGCGCAGTGCACACTTGATTTTATCGGATACTTGGTTGTGCAGGGAAGGCACGGCTCTCTTGGAGAAGTAGTGCCGGCTGGGAACAACATACTGTGGGACAGCAAGCGACATGAGCTGTTTGAAGCTGTCTGTGTCCACCAGCCTAAATGACAGCATTTCATAGGCCAGTAGTTTAGAAATGCTGGCATTCAGGGCCAGGGATCGAGGGTGGCTAGGTGGGAATTTACGCTTTCTATCAAATGTTTGTGAGATGGAGAGCTGAACGCTGGCGTGTGACATGGTTGAGACGCTTGGTGACGGAGGTGGTGGTGGTGGTGTTGGTGGTACATCCCCTGTTTGCTGGGCGGCAGGTGCCAACGTTCCTCCAGAGGCGGAGGAAGAGGCCGAGGCGGCAGCAGCAGAATAGGCCGAGGCGGCAGCAGCAGAAGAGGTAGCAGGGGGAGCCTGAGTGACTTCCTTGGTTTTAAGGTGTTTACTCCACTGCAGTTCATGCTTTGCATGCAGGTGCCTGGTCATGCAGGTTGTGCTCAGGTTCAGAACGTTAATGCCTCGCTTCAGGCTCTGATGGCACAGCGTGCAAACCACTCGGGTCTTGTCGTCAGCACATTGTTTGAAGAAGTGCCATGCCAGGGAACTCCTTGAAGCTGCCTTTGGGGTGCTCGGTCCCAGATGGCGGCGGTCAGTAGCAGGCGGAGTCTCTTGGCGGCGGGTGTTCTGCTTTTGCCCACTGCTCCCTCTTTTGCTACGCTGTTGGCTCGGTCTCACCACTGCCTCTTCCTCCGAACTGTGAAAGTCAGTGGCACGACCTTCATTCCATGTGGGGTCTAGGACCTCATCGTCCCCTGCATCGTCTTCCACCCAGTCTTGATCCCTGACCTCCTGTTCAGTCTGCACACTGCAGAAAGACGCAGCAGTTGGCACCTGTGTTTCGTCATCATCAGAGACATGCTGAGGTGGTATTCCCATGTCCTCATCATCAGGAAACATAAGTGGTTGTGCGTCAGTGCATTCTATGTCTTTCACCGCTGGGGAAGGGCTAGGTGGATGCCCTTGGGAAACCCTGCCAGCGGAGTCTTCAAACAGCATAAGAGACTGCTGCATAACTTGAGGCTGAGACAGTTTCCCTGGTATGCATGGGGGTGATGTGACAGACTGATGGGGTTGGTTTTCAGGCGCCATCTGTGCGCTTTCTGCAGAAGACTGGGTGGGAGATAATGTGAACGTGCTGGATCCACTGTCGGCCACCCAATTGACTAATGCCTGTACCTGCTCAGGCCTTACCATCCTTAGAACGGCATTGGGCCCCACCATATATCGCTGTAAATTCTGGCGGCTACTGGGACCTGAGGTAGTTGGTACACTAGGACGTGTGGATGTGGCAGAACGGCCACGTCCTCTCCCAGCACCAGAGGGTCCACTAACACCACCACGACCATGTCCACGTCCGCGTCCCTTACTAGATGTTTTTCTCATTGTTATGGTTCACCACAACAACAAATATATTATTTGGCCCAATGTATTGTATTCAAATTCAGCGGGATATAAATTTGAGGCCTAGTATTTAGGCGCTGGGTGACCGGTATGGATTTAGTGACAGAATTAGACTTGGAAATGCACAGAAGCGTGTGTGTGAAGTTATTCTGAATGACCCTATGTGCACCTTCAATATGATCTACCCTTTTAGGGATAGATTTCAAATAGCTCTGATATAGCAGAAACGACTAAATTATGAAATTGCTAAATTGGGAATTGTATTTCAACCCAGAACAAAAAATGTGCTTTGACGGACACTAAATAACTTTCCCAGCCACAACAGGACAGCGGTAACGAGAGATTTAGCGGGATATAAATTTGAGGCCTAGTATTTAGGCGCTGGGTGACAGGTATGGGTTTAGTGACAGAATTAGACTTGGAAATACACAGTAGCGGGTGTGTGTGAAGTTATTCTGAATGACCCTAATGTGCACCTTGAATATTATATACCCTTTTAGGGATAGATTTCAAATAGCTCTGATATAGCAGAAACCACTAAATTATGAAATTGCTAAATTGGGAATTGTATTTCAACCCAGAACAAGAAATGTGCTTGAACGGACACTAAATAACTCGCCCAGCTACAGCACTAGGGACAGATTTAGCGGGATATAAATTTGAGGCCTAGTATTTAGGCGCTGGGTGACAGGTATGGGTTTAGTGCCAGAATTAGACTTGGAAATACACAGTAGCGGGTGTGTGTGAAGTTATTCTGAATGACCCAATGTGCACCTTGAATATTATATACCCTTTTAGGGATAGATTTCAAATAGCTCTGATATAGCAGAAACCACTAAATTATGAAATTGCTAAATTGGGAATTGTATTTCAACCCAGAACAAGAAATGTGCTTGAACGGACACTAAATAACTCGCCCAGCTACAGCACTAAGGACAGATTTAGCGGGATATAAATTTGAGGCCTAGTATTTAGGCGCTGGGTGACAGGTATGGGTTTAGTGCCAGAATTAGACTTGGAAATACACAGTAGCGGGTGTGTGTGAAGTTATTCTGAATGACCCAATGTGCACCTTGAATATTATATACCCTTTTAGGGATAGATTTCAAATAGCTCTGATATAGCAGAAACCACTAAATTATGAAATTGCTAAATTGGGAATTGTATTTCAACCCAGAACAAGAAATGTGCTTGAACGGACACTAAATAACTCGCCCAGCTACAGCACTAGGGACAGATTTAGCGGGATATAAATTTGAGGCCTAGTATTTAGGCGCTGGGTGACAGGTATGGGTTTAGTGCCAGAATTAGACTTGGAAATACACAGTAGCGGGTGTGTGTGAAGTTATTCTGAATGACCCAATGTGCACCTTGAATATTATATACCCTTTTAGGGATAGATTTCAAATAGCTCTGATATAGCAGAAACCACTAAATTATGAAATTGCTAAATTGGGAATTGTATTTCAACCCAGAACAAGAAATGTGCTTGAACGGACACTAAATAACTCGCCCAGCTACAGCACTAGGGACAGATTTAGCGGGATATAAATTTGAGGCCTAGTATTTAGGCGCTGGGTGACAGGTATGGGTTTAGTGCCAGAATTAGACTTGGAAATACACAGTAGCGGGTGTGTGTGAAGTTATTCTGAATGACCCAATGTGCACCTTGAATATTATATACCCTTTTAGGGATAGATTTCAAATAGCTCTGATATAGCAGAAACCACTAAATTATGAAATTGCTAAATTGGGAATTGTATTTCAACCCAGAACAAGAAATGTGCTTGAACGGACACTAAATAACTCGCCCAGCTACAGCACTAAGGGACAGATTTAGCGGGATATAAATTTGAGGCCTAGTATTTAGGCGCTGGGTGACAGGTATGGGTTTAGTGCCAGAATTAGACTTGGAAATACACAGTAGCGGGTGTGTGTGAAGTTATTCTGAATGACCCAATGTGCACCTTGAATATTATATACCCTTTTAGGGATAGATTTCAAATAGCTCTGATATAGCAGAAACCACTAAATTATGAAATTGCTAAATTGGGAATTGTATTTCAACCCAGAACAAGAAATGTGCTTGAACGGACACTAAATAACTCGCCCAGCTACAGCACTAGGGACAGATTTAGCGGGATATAAATTTGAGGCCTAGTATTTAGGCGCTGGGTGACAGGTATGGGTTTAGTGCCAGAATTAGACTTGGAAATACACAGTAGCGGGTGTGTGTGAAGTTATTCTGAATGACCCAATGTGCACCTTGAATATTATATACCCTTTTAGGGATAGATTTCAAATAGCTCTGATATAGCAGAAACCACTAAATTATGAAATTGCTAAATTGGGAATTGTATTTCAACCCAGAACAAGAAATGTGCTTGAACGGACACTAAATAACTCGCCCAGCTACAGCACTAGGGACAGATTTAGCGGGATATAAATTTGAGGCCTAGTATTTAGGCGCTGGGTGACAGGTATGGGTTTAGTGCCAGAATTAGACTTGGAAATACACAGTAGCGGGTGTGTGTGAAGTTATTCTGAATGACCCAATGTGCACCTTGAATATTATATACCCTTTTAGGGATAGATTTCAAATAGCTCTGATATAGCAGAAACCACTAAATTATGAAATTGCTAAATTGGGAATTGTATTTCAACCCAGAACAAGAAATGTGCTTGAACGGACACTAAATAACTCGCCCAGCTACAGCACTAAGGACAGATTTAGCGGGATATAAATTTGAGGCCTAGTATTTAGGCGCTGGGTGACAGGTATGGGTTTAGTGCCAGAATTAGACTTGGAAATACACAGTAGCGGGTGTGTGTGAAGTTATTCTGAATGACCCAATGTGCACCTTGAATATTATATACCCTTTTAGGGATAGATTTCAAATAGCTCTGATATAGCAGAAACCACTAAATTATGAAATTGCTAAATTGGGAATTGTATTTCAACCCAGAACAAGAAATGTGCTTGAACGGACACTAAATAACTCGCCCAGCTACAGCACTAGGGACAGATTTAGCGGGATATAAATTTGAGGCCTAGTATTTAGGCGCTGGGTGACAGGTATGGGTTTAGTGCCAGAATTAGACTTGGAAATACACAGTAGCGGGTGTGTGTGAAGTTATTCTGAATGACCCAATGTGCACCTTGAATATTATATACCCTTTTAGGGATAGATTTCAAATAGCTCTGATATAGCAGAAACCACTAAATTATGAAATTGCTAAATTGGGAATTGTATTTCAACCCAGAACAAGAAATGTGCTTGAACGGACACTAAATAACTCGCCCAGCTACAGCACTAGGGACAGATTTAGCGGGATATAAATTTGAGGCCTAGTATTTAGGCGCTGGGTGACAGGTATGGGTTTAGTGCCAGAATTAGACTTGGAAATACACAGTAGCGGGTGTGTGTGAAGTTATTCTGAATGACCCAATGTGCACCTTGAATATTATATACCCTTTTAGGGATAGATTTCAAATAGCTCTGATATAGCAGAAACCACTAAATTATGAAATTGCTAAATTGGGAATTGTATTTCAACCCAGAACAAGAAATGTGCTTGAACGGACACTAAATAACTCGCCCAGCTACAGCACTAAGGACAGATTTAGCGGGATATAAATTTGAGGCCTAGTATTTAGGCGCTGGGTGACAGGTATGGGTTTAGTGCCAGAATTAGACTTGGAAATACACAGTAGCGGGTGTGTGTGAAGTTATTCTGAATGACCCAATGTGCACCTTGAATATTATATACCCTTTTAGGGATAGATTTCAAATAGCTCTGATATAGCAGAAACCACTAAATTATGAAATTGCTAAATTGGGAATTGTATTTCAACCCAGAACAAGAAATGTGCTTGAACGGACACTAAATAACTCGCCCAGCTACAGCACTAAGGACAGATTTAGCGGGATATAAATTTGAGGCCTAGTATTTAGGCGCTGGGTGACAGGTATGGGTTTAGTGCCAGAATTAGACTTGGAAATACACAGTAGCGGGTGTGTGTGAAGTTATTCTGAATGACCCAATGTGCACCTTGAATATTATATACCCTTTTAGGGATAGATTTCAAATAGCTCTGATATAGCAGAAACCACTAAATTATGAAATTGCTAAATTGGGAATTGTATTTCAACCCAGAACAAGAAATGTGCTTGAACGGACACTAAATAACTCGCCCAGCTACAGCACTAAGGACAGATTTAGCGGGATATAAATTTGAGGCCTAGTATTTAGGCGCTGGGTGACAGGTATGGGTTTAGTGCCAGAATTAGACTTGGAAATACACAGTAGCGGGTGTGTGTGAAGTTATTCTGAATGACCCAATGTGCACCTTGAATATTATATACCCTTTTAGGGATAGATTTCAAATAGCTCTGATATAGCAGAAACCACTAAATTATGAAATTGCTAAATTGGGAATTGTATTTCAACCCAGAACAAGAAATGTGCTTGAACGGACACTAAATAACTCGCCCAGCTACAGCACTAGGGACAGATTTAGCGGGATATAAATTTGAGGCCTAGTATTTAGGCGCTGGGTGACAGGTATGGGTTTAGTGCCAGAATTAGACTTGGAAATACACAGTAGCGGGTGTGTGTGAAGTTATTCTGAATGACCCAATGTGCACCTTGAATATTATATACCCTTTTAGGGATAGATTTCAAATAGCTCTGATATAGCAGAAACCACTAAATTATGAAATTGCTAAATTGGGAATTGTATTTCAACCCAGAACAAGAAATGTGCTTGAACGGACACTAAATAACTCGCCCAGCTACAGCACTAAGGACAGATTTAGCGGGATATAAATTTGAGGCCTAGTATTTAGGCGCTGGGTGACAGGTATGGGTTTAGTGCCAGAATTAGACTTGGAAATACACAGTAGCGGGTGTGTGTGAAGTTATTCTGAATGACCCAATGTGCACCTTGAATATTATATACCCTTTTAGGGATAGATTTCAAATAGCTCTGATATAGCAGAAACCACTAAATTATGAAATTGCTAAATTGGGAATTGTATTTCAACCCAGAACAAGAAATGTGCTTGAACGGACACTAAATAACTCGCCCAGCTACAGCACTAAGGACAGATTTAGCGGGATATAAATTTGAGGCCTAGTATTTAGGCGCTGGGTGACAGGTATGGGTTTAGTGCCAGAATTAGACTTGGAAATACACAGTAGCGGGTGTGTGTGAAGTTATTCTGAATGACCCAATGTGCACCTTGAATATTATATACCCTTTTAGGGATAGATTTCAAATAGCTCTGATATAGCAGAAACCACTAAATTATGAAATTGCTAAATTGGGAATTGTATTTCAACCCAGAACAAGAAATGTGCTTGAACGGACACTAAATAACTCGCCCAGCTACAGCACTAAGGACAGATTTAGCGGGATATAAATTTGAGGCCTAGTATTTAGGCGCTGGGTGACAGGTATGGGTTTAGTGCCAGAATTAGACTTGGAAATACACAGTAGCGGGTGTGTGTGAAGTTATTCTGAATGACCCAATGTGCACCTTGAATATTATATACCCTTTTAGGGATAGATTTCAAATAGCTCTGATATAGCAGAAACCACTAAATTATGAAATTGCTAAATTGGGAATTGTATTTCAACCCAGAACAAGAAATGTGCTTGAACGGACACTAAATAACTCGCCCAGCTACAGCACTAGGGACAGATTTAGCTGGATATAAATTTGAGGCCTAGTATTTAGGCGCTGGGTGACAGGTATGGGTTTAGTGCCAGAATTAGACTTGGAAATACACAGTAGCGGGTGTGTGTGAAGTTATTCTGAATGACCCAATGTGCACCTTGAATATTATATACCCTTTTAGGGATAGATTTCAAATAGCTCTGATATAGCAGAAACCACTAAATTATGAAATTGCTAAATTGGGAATTGTATTTCAACCCAGAACAAGAAATGTGCTTGAACGGACACTAAATAACTCGCCCAGCTACAGCACTAAGGACAGATTTAGCGGGATATAAATTTGAGGCCTAGTATTTAGGCGCTGGGTGACAGGTATGGGTTTAGTGCCAGAATTAGACTTGGAAATACACAGTAGCGGGTGTGTGTGAAGTTATTCTGAATGACCCAATGTGCACCTTGAATATTATATACCCTTTTAGGGATAGATTTCAAATAGCTCTGATATAGCAGAAACCACTAAATTATGAAATTGCTAAATTGGGAATTGTATTTCAACCCAGAACAAGAAATGTGCTTGAACGGACACTAAATAACTCGCCCAGCTACAGCACTAAGGACAGATTTAGCGGGATATAAATTTGAGGCCTAGTATTTAGGCGCTGGGTGACAGGTATGGGTTTAGTGCCAGAATTAGACTTGGAAATACACAGTAGCGGGTGTGTGTGAAGTTATTCTGAATGACCCAATGTGCACCTTGAATATTATATACCCTTTTAGGGATAGATTTCAAATAGCTCTGATATAGCAGAAACCACTAAATTATGAAATTGCTAAATTGGGAATTGTATTTCAACCCAGAACAAGAAATGTGCTTGAACGGACACTAAATAACTCGCCCAGCTACAGCACTAAGGACAGATTTAGCGGGATATAAATTTGAGGCCTAGTATTTAGGCGCTGGGTGACAGGTATGGGTTTAGTGCCAGAATTAGACTTGGAAATACACAGTAGCGGGTGTGTGTGAAGTTATTCTGAATGACCCAATGTGCACCTTGAATATTATATACCCTTTTAGGGATAGATTTCAAATAGCTCTGATATAGCAGAAACCACTAAATTATGAAATTGCTAAATTGGGAATTGTATTTCAACCCAGAACAAGAAATGTGCTTGAACGGACACTAAATAACTCGCCCAGCTACAGCACTAGGGACAGATTTAGCGGGATATAAATTTGAGGCCTAGTATTTAGGCGCTGGGTGACAGGTATGGGTTTAGTGCCAGAATTAGACTTGGAAATACACAGTAGCGGGTGTGTGTGAAGTTATTCTGAATGACCCAATGTGCACCTTGAATATTATATACCCTTTTAGGGATAGATTTCAAATAGCTCTGATATAGCAGAAACCACTAAATTATGAAATTGCTAAATTGGGAATTGTATTTCAACCCAGAACAAGAAATGTGCTTGAACGGACACTAAATAACTCGCCCAGCTACAGCACTAGGGACAGATTTAGCGGGATATAAATTTGAGGCCTAGTATTTAGGCGCTGGGTGACAGGTATGGGTTTAGTGCCAGAATTAGACTTGGAAATACACAGTAGCGGGTGTGTGTGAAGTTATTCTGAATGACCCAATGTGCACCTTGAATATTATATACCCTTTTAGGGATAGATTTCAAATAGCTCTGATATAGCAGAAACCACTAAATTATGAAATTGCTAAATTGGGAATTGTATTTCAACCCAGAACAAGAAATGTGCTTGAACGGACACTAAATAACTCGCCCAGCTACAGCACTAAGGACAGATTTAGCGGGATATAAATTTGAGGCCTAGTATTTAGGCGCTGGGTGACAGGTATGGGTTTAGTGCCAGAATTAGACTTGGAAATACACAGTAGCGGGTGTGTGTGAAGTTATTCTGAATGACCCAATGTGCACCTTGAATATTATATACCCTTTTAGGGATAGATTTCAAATAGCTCTGATATAGCAGAAACCACTAAATTATGAAATTGCTAAATTGGGAATTGTATTTCAACCCAGAACAAGAAATGTGCTTGAACGGACACTAAATAACTCGCCCAGCTACAGCACTAAGGACAGATTTAGCGGGATATAAATTTGAGGCCTAGTATTTAGGCGCTGGGTGACAGGTATGGGTTTAGTGCCAGAATTAGACTTGGAAATACACAGTAGCGGGTGTGTGTGAAGTTATTCTGAATGACCCAATGTGCACCTTGAATATTATATACCCTTTTAGGGATAGATTTCAAATAGCTCTGATATAGCAGAAACCACTAAATTATGAAATTGCTAAATTGGGAATTGTATTTCAACCCAGAACAAGAAATGTGCTTGAACGGACACTAAATAACTCGCCCAGCTACAGCACTAAGGACAGATTTAGCGGGATATAAATTTGAGGCCTAGTATTTAGGCGCTGGGTGACAGGTATGGGTTTAGTGCCAGAATTAGACTTGGAAATACACAGTAGCGGGTGTGTGTGAAGTTATTCTGAATGACCCAATGTGCACCTTGAATATTATATACCCTTTTAGGGATAGATTTCAAATAGCTCTGATATAGCAGAAACCACTAAATTATGAAATTGCTAAATTGGGAATTGTATTTCAACCCAGAACAAGAAATGTGCTTGAACGGACACTAAATAACTCGCCCAGCTACAGCACTAAGGACAGATTTAGCGGGATATAAATTTGAGGCCTAGTATTTAGGCGCTGGGTGACAGGTATGGGTTTAGTGCCAGAATTAGACTTGGAAATACACAGTAGCGGGTGTGTGTGAAGTTATTCTGAATGACCCAATGTGCACCTTGAATATTATATACCCTTTTAGGGATAGATTTCAAATAGCTCTGATATAGCAGAAACCACTAAATTATGAAATTGCTAAATTGGGAATTGTATTTCAACCCAGAACAAGAAATGTGCTTGAACGGACACTAAATAACTCGCCCAGCTACAGCACTAGGGACAGATTTAGCTGGATATAAATTTGAGGCCTAGTATTTAGGCGCTGGGTGACCGGTATGGATTTAGTGACAGAATTAGACTGGGATATGGCCAAAAAATAAACAGACTATTGCTGGTTAAATGCACTTGGTGTGACAGCTTCACCCTGATGTAGGCTTTAGCCAAAAAACAACCACACCATTGAGGGTTAAATGCACTTGGTCGCAGCTTGTGCTGGCGCACCACAAGACACAAAATGGCCGCCGATCACCCCAGAAAAATGTGACTGACAAACGGTCTGGGCAGCCTAAAAACAGTGAGCAATTGAGGATCAGCAGCTCAATGATCCACAGCTGCAGATCGATCAGTTAATCAAGTCCTTTGGAGGAGTTAATCTGCCTAATCTCGCCCTACTGTCGCAGCCGCAACCTCTCCCTACGCTAATCAGAGCAGAGTGACGGGCGGCGCTATGTGACTCCAGCTTAAATAGAGGCTGGGTCACATGGTGCTCTGGCCAATCACAGCCATGCCAATAGTAGGCATGGCTGTGATGGCCTCTTGGGGCAAGTAGTATGACGCTTGTTGATTGGCTGCTTTGCAGCCTTTCAAAAAGCGCCAAGAAAGCGTCACAAAAGCGCGAAGAAAGCGACGAACACCGAACCCGAACCCGGACTTTTACGAAAATGTCCGGGTTCGGGTCCGTGTCACGGACACCCCAAAATTCGGTACGAACCCGAACTATACAGTTCGAGTTCGCTCATCCCTATTTATAAGAGATGAGTTTCTGTCTGTCCTGTTGTCTTTCTAGTTTTAGAGGTTTTAGACTGAGTCTTGGCTCTCTAGGATGTACTGTTCCTGAAATATTCCCAAAAAAACTGACCTGCATTAGAAGCCTGCAAGGCTTTCTAGTCATATCACAACTGACATACACAGGGCCGTTTCTAGGACCGGGCGGGCCGGGCGGCCGCCCGGGGCGCTGTCAGAAGGGGGGCGCCGGCAGGGGCGCCCTCTT
This sequence comes from Bufo gargarizans, assembly GCF_014858855.1. Taxonomy (NCBI): domain Eukaryota; kingdom Metazoa; phylum Chordata; class Amphibia; order Anura; family Bufonidae; genus Bufo; species Bufo gargarizans. Next base: position 305,277,417 of record NC_058084.1, read on the forward strand.
GTTGTGTCTCCTGTGTCTCTTGTTGTGTCTCTCTGTTATTATTACATTTACTCTCCCGTCTCGTGCGCCCCCGGCGCCCCCCCCCCCCCCGAGATCTCTCCTGCCGAGTCCTCTCTTACAGTGTCCGTACGTACCTCCTCCAGTACGTGCGGACGGCGCTCACTTCTGACATCATGCGCCTGCTCCTCCCACTAGGCGGCGCAGGCGCGTGACGTACAGTAAGTGAGTGAGCGCCGGCGCCGCACTGCCTGCCAGCCTGTTACCGCCCTGAACAGTGCTGAAAAGAAGCACTGCTGTGAGTGACAGTCCAGAGGCGTTCAATGTGGTTACAACACAAATTCTATAATGGGGACACTGTGGTCTGTGGGCGGGTGGGCATTAATTACAATGGGGGGCGCTGTGGGAGATATCTGATTTCTGAAAATGGGGGCCACTGTGGGGGACATTAAGTTTAATAAGGTAGGATCACTATGGACATTAGAATGCTGCTGTGGGTGTCATTACTGTATAATGTCTGATAGGCCTAGTCCTGAGCTGAGTTATATTACCCTGCCCATGCCCTGTATAATAATGTCCCCTTCCCTGATACCCCGTCCCCTTAGTTATATTACCCCTCTGGGGTAATATAACTAAGGGGTATCAGGCTGCATTATTATACAGAACAGGGTATATAACTCAGGACTAGTCTAGGCCTATCAGACATTATACAGTTATAATGACACCCACAGCAGCCTCCATTCTACATAATGTCCATAGTGATCCTTATTAAAAATAATGTCCCCCACAGGCAGGCTCTACAGTGAGTGAGGTGAGCACCGCCGCCCGCACTGCCTGCCTGTCTGTTACCGCCCGCCCGGAGCAGTTCTTCTCTATCACTCTGCCTAGGACTTTTAGCAGTTTAAGCAGTAATTTATGATTTTATTTTGCTCTAAATAAATCTTGTGTGCTGTAAAAAAATAAATATATGGTGAGACGGTTGCAAGTACTCTTCTGATATGATTTCATCGAGCAGTTGTGAGGGGGGGGGGAGTTTTTTTGACACTCGCCCTGAGAGAAATTTTACCTAGAAACTGCACTGGACATACACACGGTTACATGTCCCTTATCAGCCAATAGAAGCTCGCAGGCCCTCTCACACAATTTTACTCCAGGTTTTCATAACAACCTAGCCAGTTTTCTTTACTGCTGTAGGTCAGCTTTAGGCTAGGGCTACACGATGACAATAAGTTGCACAGCACATAGGGCACAACTACAGTACACTGCTACATGCATCCATCTTGGATCGATTTGTTTGCGACTGTCGTGTCGCAGTCGCAGCACAACATCATAGCCTATCATTATAAAAATTGTTGAGCGACATTGGTATGACAAAATGTCACGCGACACATGTCGTCATGTAGTCCTAGCTTTAAAGGGACAGGGCGCTGTAGAAGTCACTGCTAAGGGGGCAGGGGCCACTATTAAAGGGGCAACTGCTGTGGATGTCACTGTTAAAGAGGCAGGGTGCTGTGGAGGTCACTATTAAGAGGGTAGGGGCCACTATTAAAGGGGAAGCAGCTGTGGAGGTCACTGTTAAAGGGACGGGTTCTGTGGAGGTCACTGTTAAAGGGGTGTTCACTGTTGATGTTACTGTTAAGGGGACGGACACTATGGAGGTCACTGTTAAAGGGGCAGGGGCCACTGTTAAAGGGGAAGCTGCTATGGACGTCACTGCTAAAGGGGCGGGCACTGTGAAGGTCACTATTAAAGGGGCGTTCACTGTGAATGTTACTGTTAAGGGGGCAGGCTGCTGAGGAGGTCACTGTTAAAGGGGCAGGTACTGTGGAGGTCACTTTTTAGGGGGTGGGGCGGGCACTGTGGAGGTGACTATTTAAGGGGTGTTCACTGTGAATGTTACTGTTAAGGGGTAGGCGGCTGTGAAGGTCACTGTTAAGGGGCAAGGGCCATTATTAAAGGTGCAGCTGCTGCACCTTTAATTACAGTGGAGGTCACTGTAAAAGGGGCGTTTACTGTAGAGGTCACTATTAAAGGGGCATTTACTGTGGATGTTACTGTTAAGGGGACGGACACTGTGGAGGTAACTGTTAAGGGGGCAGGGGCCACTGTTAAAGGGCAAGCTGCTATGGAGGTCACTGCTAAAGGGGTGGGCACTGTGGAGGTCACTATTAAAGGGGCATTCACTGTGAATGTTACTGTTAAGGGGGCAGGCTGCTGTGGAGGTCACTTTTGAAGGGGCGGTTACTGTGGAGGTCTCTCTTAAGGGATCAGGGGAGGGTACTGTGGAGGTCACTGTTAAAGGGGCATTCACTGTGTATGTTACTGTTAAGGGGGAGGGCCCCTGAGAAGGTCACTGTCAACAGAATGGGGTGCTGTGAAACACAAGTGGCAGGCTACTGTAAAGGTCAAAGTTAAGGGGATGGGCTGCTGTGGAGGTCCCATTTTAAGGTGGTGGGGCACTGTGGGGGGTCAGTGTTAAGGGGTGAGGGGCTGTGGAGTTCACTGTTGAGGGGGCAGGGTACTGTAGAGGTCATTGTTATGGGGGATACTGTCAATATATTTTAATGACACACACAAACATTAAATGAAATAGATTAAATATATACCCGTTGGAAGCCGGGTTCTTCTGCTAGTATATATATATATATAAATGAGTATATGTCTGTCTGTTCTGTATGCACGACCAAACAACTGGACCAAGCTGCACCAAATTTGTCACACATGTACATCAGGTGTCCGGGAACGCTTTAGACCAGGTCTCAGCTCTCTAGGACGTGCTGTTCTTGAGATATTCCCAATAAATACAAATATGGCACCATCACATGAGCTTTATCACCCAATAGAAGCTCGCAGGCCCTTAGTCTTGACATACACACAGTTTTACACCATAACAACCCAGCCATTTTTCTTCATTGCTATAGGTAATCTTTAAAAAAGCAGGGCGCTGTGGATGACACTGTTAAGGGGGCAGGCTGCTGTGGAGGTCTCAGTTAAGGAGATGGGATGCTGTAGAGGTCACTGTTAAAGTGGAGAACACGGTAAAGGTTACTGTTAGGGGAGCAGGGGACTGTGCAGGTCACTAATAAAGGGGCAGCCACTGTGGGGGTCACAGTTAATGCAGCGGGGTACTGTGTCAGTCATTATTAAAGGGGCGGGTGCAGTGAAGGTCTCTGTTAAGGGGGCAGGGAACGGTGGGAGTCACAGTTAAGGGGACGTTCTGCTATGAAGGTCAGTGTTTAGAGGCGGGGCGCTGTAGAGGTTTACTTATAAAGGGGCGGCCGCTGTGGAAGTCACTGTTAAAGGGGCGGGCACTGTGGAGGTTACTGTTAAGGGGGCGAGGGACTGTGCAGGTCACTATAAAAGGGGCAGCTGTTAAAAAAGTTACTCTTAAGGGGGCGGGTTATTGTGGAAATCACTGTTAAGGAGACGGGCTACTGTGGAGTTCACTAATAAAGAGCCGGCCGCTGTGGATGTCACTGTTAAGGGGGTGGGCTGCTGTAGAGGTCACGGGGGGGATACTGATGATATCTTTTAACAACACACACAAATATTAAATGAAATAGATAAAATATGACCGTGCAAAGCTGGGTCCTTCTGTTAGTATATATATATATATATATATATATATCAATATCATATACAAGTGTATATGTGCTTTTTTATTGAATTACATTTCTATATGTCTATATTCTTTGTCATTTTGTTTTTGTCTAAAATATGTTTTCAATAAAGTAAATTGGTGCTTGCTGGTTCATCTAGCAGGTATTGATCAGTGTCTCAGCTGTCAGAAAGGCTTATATCAAAGAGCCAGTTGCTAAGGAGGATTCTCTGTATTTCAATTTGTATAGTAGACACATTGGACCAGATTTTTCATTACACTTATATCTTACTCCACTTTTACATATGTCCAAAGTCACTTTTGGCTAAGTCAGATTTATTAATGGTCCCTTAATACTGTGATAAATGTGGTTCGACGGTAGCAGTTTATTCTTCAGTAAGCGGCTTTACAAAAGTCACATGTCTTTATGAAAAAGTTGCATGTTCTATTAAAAAGTCGCATAAGATAAGCATGGTCCTCACTGGAGTGAAATTGCACAATTTTTTGCTACTTTTTTAAATTGTCGCAATAGTAAATCTGTCTAGAGATTAATTTACATAAGAAAACACACCAACTTTCAGAAAACTGGTGAGCCAATAAAAGTCGTAAAATTTTTAGCAGTTTTAGCGATTGTGCAAAAATGTGCGACCTTTTCACTCTATTATTTTGACTTGAGCTAATGATAAATCTGGCCCATTTTCTTTACTTCTATTCTTGACAAGCTTTTGTATACTTTATTTTTTTGAGGTTTTCAAGTCCACTCACATGTTTACACAAATAAAATTGGTGCACACTGCACACAGATATATAGAAAAATTATTCAGCTGTGATAATGGAAAAAAGAGGAATATGCACTCCTATATTTTTTTGTGAGGTGCTGTGGTATACGGGTCTATGCCTATAGGTACTTGTATAGAGAAAACCACGCACTCTCTATATGAAGTATGCAAAGTAGAGTTATTGTGGTACACTCCAAGATTTTGCAAAATAGTGCAAAAAATAAGGAATAATGAGAGATTGAAGTTAGGTTTACAGTTGGTTGCCTTAATCCACAGGCAAGTCTTGTCTGGTGACAGACATACAGTATATATTGCAGCTCTGAATTCTTGGTTTTGCCGTATGTTGGATCGTAAATCTTGTCCAATGAGGCTGCGATATGTGAGACATTTCGGTTGGTATTGACATTTATCAATCTATCACTGTAACATAAAAGGAGAACATAAGTATCTCTAGGCTAGTTATAGGTTCTATATGTCTAATATATACAATGCAGGTGGTGAATGGAACAGGTCCTGGGTTAGAGGGAAAAGGGTATAGTAAGAGAAATTTACTGGAGGTAAAATGTGTGAGGGAATGTAGAATGACACAGAGCTGCGGTATGGAGCAGAGATGCAGGCGTTCTTAAATATGCCAGGGATCCCTAACTTCCGGCTGTGCGCTTGAGGGAAGTCGGCGCGTGCACAGTGGGGGCAAGGCGCGCTAAAGCATCCTGGATCCCTCACTACTTGTTTGCACGCTATGCGTTAAGCCTGCGCATGCGCGATAGGGGCAAAGTGTGCTGTTAGGGAGTACGGATGCGCACTTGATCTGTGAGGTGGAAGAGGCCATATTAGAAAATGATGAACTCTGGCTAACCGACTCTCAGACTGGCTCCCCCAACTGGTCCACAAAGATCAAGTGGGCTTTGTCCGAGACCGACAGGGCGGAGATAATACAAGGCGGACCATTGATCTGATTGACATCATAAACAGACGCCGAGACACAGCTCTATTGCTAAGTCTTGATGCGGAGAAAGCGTTTGGCCGCTTAAGTTGGCCGTTTATGTTCTCTGCCTTGGAGGCCTTTGGTTTGAGAGGCCCGTTCCTTACAGCCCATCATGTCCTTTATGCCCAACCTACTGCGATGGTGAAAATGGTGCATGTTCATTCTTTACCTTTCCCTATAAAAAACGGTACGCGTTAAGATTGTCCGCTTTCCCCTTTGCTCTTTGTCCTTTGCATAGAACCCTTGGCAGTGGCCATACGTTCTCATCCTGATATTCATGGGATTGAAGTGAATGCAGTTGAATTTAAACTCTCACTATTTGCTGATGACATTTTACTAACACTAACTGACTTGCATACCACGCTCCCCAACCTTTTTAAATTGTTAGAGACCTACGGTAGAATATCTGGCTACAAAATCAATACCACAAAAACAGAAGCTCTCCCCCTTAACCTTCCTCCTGAAAGTATGACCACCTTAAAATCCAACTTTCACTTTCATTGGATGGAAATGTCGTTAAGATATTTAGGTGTAAACTTAACTCCTACATACTCCTCGTTATATGCTCAAAATTTCCCATCTATGTTTCGAGAACTTAAAACCCTGCTGATTAAATGGATGCCTCTTCCCATCTCCCTATTGGGCTGTATAGCGTCAATCAAGATGAATATTTTGCCTAAACTACTGTATTTATTTGAAACCCTCCCAATCCCTGTTCCGGAAAAGGAGTTGCGCAATTTTCAGTCATGTATGCTTAAGTTCATCTGGAATGGGAAGAGACATCGCATAGCTTGCTCAATCTTAATGTCACCTAAAACTCAAGGAGGGTTAGCTGCCCCAGATATTAAAAAATATTACTGGGCCACACACCTTAGAAGACTGCCAGCTTGGTCTAACATATATGCGTACTCCAGATGGATGGAAATAGAGAAGTTGTGGATAGCCCCTGTTCATCCAAACTCACTCATCTGGTATCCTCCGCAGCCTTCGCTTAGACCGGAACTATTAGGCTCCATGTCCTTCACCTGTAACATCTGGTCGAGATGTAACAGACTATTTTCACTTGCATCAGAGAAATCTTCAATGATCTCCTTTCTGTCTAATCTGTTATTTACAATAGGAATGCAAACATCTTTGCTTAAAATATGGTTTCCCAAAAAACTGTTCAGGTTTGCAGATGTTGTAAACTATAAGACTTTGGGCTTTTTGTCATTTGATGAGATACAATCTTTACATCAGCTACCGGAGTCCTCTAGGTTCCAATATATGCAGATATGCCATTTTTCTTCAGACCACTTTCACTCAATGAAAGTGTCAACCCCTACACCATTTGAGAAAATGGGTAAGCTGACAGTTACCACGCAGGGTCTCATTTCAGATATCTATCTTATCCTATCATCTTCCTCTGTTACTCACTCCTATATGACTAAATGGGAGACAATTCTTGACTACCCTATATCACGTATGGAGTGGAAAGAGATATGGGAAAGGGCAGCGAAGTCGTCTTCATGTATTATGCATAGAGAAAACACATATAAAGGTCTAATGTTCTGGTATCATACACCACAGCTTCTAAAACACTTCAACCCGGATATCTCAGATAGATGTTGGAGATGTATGACAGGTGAGGGAACTCATATGCATATCTTTTGGGAATGTCCTATGATTGCGCCATTTTGGAGAATGGTGGGGTCGGTCCTCTTTCAACTCCTCGCAATCCAATTTCCTTTTACACCTTTTTTCTACTTATTAAATATGCCAAAAATGTCATTAAAGAAACAATTCCTGCTTCTAGTCCTTCAGGTGCTGACGGCGGCTAGATGCCTAATTGCGAGGTTTTGGTTGATGACAGATGCGCCTACTCGACTAGACCTCTTCCAAAGTGTTATGGAGACTAGGAAAATGGAATACCTAACTGCATGCGTCACTAACTCAGTTGATAGATTTACAAAGGTTTGGCAGACATGGGATGATACTTTTGACCATTTACAATAAGGGTCCCCTGGACAGGTTTTTTTTTCTCCTCCTCTTCTCTTTTTCCCTTATGTGTCGTGTCTATGTCATTATCCTATGTCTTTCAGGTACCAACTCTCACTGTGGCCATTGGCATTTGATGCAAAATACATGTTTTCTTTCCCAATGTACACTCTCGATATTGATGATATGCAATATGACATTGTACCTGTATTATTTTCTGGTGATGAAAATGATTAAAACAAACAATTATAAAAAAAAATGAAAAGGGCGTGCATGCGCTGTGTGGTTCGGGGTGTAGTGGTATGCAGCGCGTGCGTGTTAGGTAGCAAGAATGTAATGGTGGCCATGTTGGAAGTGGTCTCTATATGTGAAATGTCATAGTTGGCAAGTATAAGAAGGGAATATGTACATAAAGCGGGTGTGTAGTGTGAATGATTGGAACAAGTGGTGGATGTACGTAGTGTGTAAGATAAATAAGATGAGTGAGTGAGAGAATTGAGTGAAGGAAATAAAATAAAATGAAATGAGATGAAATAGAAATAATAAAATAGAAAGAATGAAATGGAGAAAAATATGATTTAAAGGAACTATGTAAGAAAGGGGGATGAAGAAAAAAAAAATTAAGAAATAAGCCGATACTACCTGCGGTGGAACAAAGGGAGAATTTTCAACCTGTCTGAGGAGAAAGTGAAATAAAAATAATGTTAATAATCTATACAGGATCTTAAATATAGTACACAAGTTAAGATGTCATATTCACGATTGAGGCCTCTAGACGCCAAAGTCCCTAAGGTGTGGATCCAATAGGATTTCCTTTACTTTAGAAGTCCAACGTGGTTTACCACCACGTCTTAGTCTTATGATCTGTTCAACAATTTGAAACCGTAATTGTTCCACATTGTGTCCTGCCTTTTTTAAATGGTCCGGTAATAGAAGCCACTTCTTTTATTTCTTAATTGGATAATTGGAAAGGGGTGACCTGTATGTGAGTCGTATATTACGTTTCCTTTCAGGACGTTACTACAGGATGCACAATGCAGACATGGAAATGTGCCTTTCTTTTTGGTGTTTGAGAATAGTTGTTTGGGAATTGTATTTTGGCTGCCTATGTCGGCCCGTATTAAATTGTCTCTGAGACTTTTTGGGTCTTTTAAGGCACATTAAAGCTGGTAATTGAAATTCTGGAATCATGGGGTATGTTTGTTGTAATAGTGGCCAATGTTTGCGAATCACCTGTTGTATTTTGGGAACGATGGTATGGTATGTGTGAACAAAAGCTATTCTAGTCGTGGTAGTTTTTTTTGTGGAGTTGTGAGATTGTGATATCGAAGTGACCTCGTCTGTTAAGAGGTGATCTGGGTATCCTCTATCTCAGAATTTGTTCTGCATTTTTTCTAATTGGATAAGTTGGTTCTGTGGATTGGATACTATGCGTCGTACTCTGGCAAATTGGGATCTCGGTAGGGATTTTTTTGTATTGTAGGGGTGGCAGATGGTGTATTAGAGGAGGCTATTCCTGTCTGTTGGTTTTGTGTAAAGATCAGTTGAAAGGATACCGTTCACATCTTTTTGGACCAGAGTGTTGGGTAAATTTTAATACTATTCTTATCTGGTTGATGTCATCTACGAATTGTTTGAGAGTGTGTGCCGGACCTGTCCAAATACAGAATACGTTGTCTATATATCTATACCAGCAAAGGACAAATTGTTGAAATAGTGCATTCTTGTAGATGTAAGAAGTTTCAAAATGAGACATGTATGTGTTAATATATGGCAGTGCCACATTTGAACTCATGGCGGTCCCGCACATCTGAATGTAGTAATTGTCACCAAACAGGAAATAATTCTCTTTGAGGACTAATGTGAGTAAATCAAGACAAAAGTGGATGGAGTCTTGCGTTAAAGTTTGTGCATCAATAAGGGACAGTCTTGTGGGTTCTATGCCAAGGTTATGTGTGATAGATGTGTATAAACTGTTTACATCAAGTGTCACCAAGAGGGATGTTGGAGGAAGTGTTGACATGTCTGATGTTGAGGAAATGGCCCGTGTCCAATAAGAAAGATCTCGATTTACAAGTAAGTGGGGTCAGTATCCTTTCTAGGAAAATTGAAAGGGGGGTTAAAATGGAGTCTGTAGACGCAACTATTGGTCTACCAGGTGGGTTGATGAGAGATTTGTGAATTTTCAGAAGGATGTAAAATACTGGAGTAATAGGATGTGGATTAATGAGGAAATCATATGTTTTCTTGTCAATGATATTTCTTACTAGGTATTTGTCTAATGTGTTTGTATTTTGGACCAAAAGGAGTGGATTGGATTGTTTGGTTGTATGAAGTAGGTGGATGTATCAGAGAGTTGTCGCTCGATTTCTGTAATGTAATTTTTCTTGTCCATAACAATAATTTCACTGCCTTTATCGGACGGTTTCACAATGATATGTTGATTGTCCATGAGGTTACGTAGGGGGGTTTGTTCTTCTATTGTCAGATTGTATTTGGTGGGATATTTGCCTAGTTTCATTTCAGTGGTAATCTTTTATGTTGTGACTGTAAAGTTCGGGTTCGTACCGAACGTTAGGATTTTTGGACCTCAGACCCGAATCCGAACATTTCAGTAAAAGTTTGGGTTCGGGTTCGGTGTTCGGCGCTTTCTTGGCGCTTTTTCAAAGGCTGCAGAGCAGCCAATTAACAACCGGTTAACTGTCTGACCTTAGAAGCCATCACGGCCATGCCTACTAATGGCATGGCGGTGATTGGCCAGTGTAGCATGTGACCCAGCCTCTATATAAGCTGGAGTCATGTAGAGCTGCACGTCACTCTGCTGTGCTTAGTGTAGGGAGAGGATGCTGCTGGTGATTTCAGGGAGAGAATAGGAGAGACTCTTTGCTCAAAATCAGAATCTAACTCAGCGATCTACATACATTGTGTTTTGTGGGTGCAGGGCACAATTTTTTTATCCTGCCCTGAGCCCAGTGAGGGAAATAAAATAACTTTAATAAGTCAGTTAGGTGGGCGGTGGCGGCAGCCATTTTATGCAAGCTCAGTGCACCAGCACTGCATCTGAGCTTTTGGCAATATACAACATCTGGATTAGTCAGTGTGCAATTTAACTAGAAATAAATTTATCATTTTCTGGGGTTTTAAAAACACACTTTTTTGCCAAAAACTGTATTTTCCTGATCTGAAAGTGTTAAATTCAAGTTTAATATATACAGCTTTCATATTCTGTTACAAAAACATTTTTGGGGGCAATATACAACATCTGGATTAGTCAGTGTGAAACACACTTTTTTGCAAAAAAAACACTCCAGGCCTTGCAGCATCAGCACATGTGAAATTACAGGCTTATATACTGCTGTCAAATTCATTTGTTAAACAAACACTAGTTTGGGAGAAAAAATAATAGTTGTCAGCCTTTGCTGGACATGTCATTGTGAGATACACCCTTAATACGTTTGGGTTAGATTCAGATATTTGAAATACCGCCATTTGGTGCACCAATATTTAATTCAGGCCTACAGTGGTTCAGGCTGTGTGAGATAAACCCTTTACATGCAGGGGTTTGATTTGGGCATTTGAAATACAGCCATTTTGGGCAAAGAAATCTTTAATTCAGGCCTACACTGGTTCAGGCCGTGTGAGATACACCCTTTACATACAGGGGTTTGATTCAGGCATTTGAAATACAGCCATTTTGGGGAAAAAAATCTTTAATTCAGGCCTACAGTGGATCAGGCCGTGTTAGATACACCCTGTAGATAGAGGACTTATATTCGTTCATTAATAAAACACCCTTTTTGGGGCAAAATACACAATATTTCAGGCCTTGCAGCATAAGCACATTTGAAATGCCTGGCTTATATACTGCTGCCATATTGAGTTATTAAACAAACACCCGTTTGGGCAAAAAAATAATTGTTGTCAGCATTTGCTGGACATGTCATTGTGAGATACACCCTTAATACGTTTGGGTTAGATTCAGATATTTGAAATACCGCCATTTGGTGCACCAATATTAAATTCAGGCCTACAGTGGTTCAGGCTGTGTGAGATACACCCTTTACATGCAGGGGTTTGATTTGGGCATTTGAAATACAGCCATTTTGGGCAAAGAAATCTTTAATTCAGGCCTACACTGGTTCAGGCCATGTGAGATACACCCTTTACATACAGGGGTTTGATTCAGGCATTTGAAATACAACCATTTTGGGCAAAGAAATCTTTAATTCAGGCCTACACTGGTTCAGGCCGTGTGAGATACACCCTTTACATACAGGGGTTTGATTCAGGCATTTGAAATACAGCCATTTTGGGAAAAAAAATCTTTAATTCAGGCCTACAGTGGATCAGGCCGTGTTAGATACACCCTGTAGATAGAGGACTTATATTCGTTCATTAATAAAACACCCTTTTTGGGGCAAAATACACAATATTTCAGGCCTTGCAGCATAAGCACATTTGAAATTCATGGCTTATATACTGCTGCCATATTGAGTTATTAAACAAACACGCGTTTGGGCAAAAAAAAAATTGTTGTCAGCATTTGCTGGACATGTCATTGTGAGATACACCCTTAATACGTTTGGGTTAGATTCAGATATTTGAAATACCGCCATTTGGTGCACCAATATTAAATTCAGGCCTACAGTGGTTCAGGCTGTGTGAGATACACCCTTTACATGCAGGGGTTTGATTTGGGCATTTGAAATACAGCCATTTTGGGCAAAGAAATCTTTAATTCAGGCCTACACTGGTTCAGGCCGTGTGAGATACACCCTTTACATACAGGGGTTTGATTCAGGCATTTGAAATACAACCATTTTGGGCAAAGAAATCTTTAATTAGGCCTACACTGGTTCAGGCCGTGTGAGATACACCCTTTACATACAGGGGTTTGATTCAGGCATTTGAAATACAGCAATTTTGGGCAAAGAAATCTTTAATTCAGGCCTACAGTGGGTCAGGCCGTGTGAGATACACCCTGTATATACAGGGCTTATATTCTTTAATTAATAAAACACCCTTTTTGGGGCAAAATACGCAATATTTCAGGCCTTGCAGCATAAGCACATTTGAAATTCCTGGCTTATATACTGATGGCATATTGAGTTATTAAACAAACACCCGTTTGGGCAAAAAAAAAATGTTGTCAGCCTTTGCTGGACATGTCGTTGTGAGATACACCCTTAATACATTTGGGTTAGATTCAGAGATTTGAAATACCGCCATTTGGTGCACCAATATTTAATTCAGGCCTACAGTGGTTCAGGGTGTGTGAGATACAGCCTTTACATACAGGGTTTTGATTCAGGCATTTGAAATACAGCCATTTTGGGCAAACAAATATTTAATTCAGGCCTACACTGGTTCAGGCCATGTGAGATACACCCTTTACATACATGGGTTTGATTCAGGCATTTGAAATACAGCCATTTTGGGCAAATAAATCTTTAATTCAGGCCTACAGTGGGTCAGGCCATTTGAGATACACCCTGTATATACAGGGCTTATATTCTTTTATTAATAAAACACCCTTTTTGGGGCAAAATACACAATATTTCAGGCCTGGCAGCATAAGCTCGTTTGAAATTCCTGGGTTATTTACTGCTGCCATATTGAGTTATTAAACAAACACCCGTTTGGGCAAAAAAAGTTTATTTGGCAACCTTTGCTCCATATGTCATTGTGAGATACACCCTTAATACATTTGGGTTAGATTCAGAGATTTGAAATACCGCCATTTGGTGCACCAATATTTAATTCAGGCATTCAGTGGTTCAGGCCGTGTGAGATATACCCTTTACATACAGGGTTTTGATTCAGGCATTTCAAATACAGCGATTTTGGGCGAAGAAATCTTTAATTCAGGCCTAAACTGGTTCAGGCCGTGTGAGATACACCCTTTACATACAGGGGTTTGATTCAGGCATTTGAAATACAGCCATTTTGGGCAAATACATCTTTAATTCAGGCCTACACTGGTTCAGGCAGTGTGAGCTACACCCTTTACATGCTGTTGTTCTATTCTACTATTAATTAAACACCCATTTAGGGCAAGATCCTAAATTTGAGAAATATGAGGAGAGTGTCAAATAAGAGATGTCGGTAAACAGGCTTGGTTTGTACTGTAATTAAACAGATGTGCGCACCATAGGGTAATTCTGCGAGAACCCCTGCTCTACCAAGTAGACAGGTTAATTAATTTCTGTAATTTTTCTGTTACATTCTTGGGTTGACATTATACAATTTTAGATGTGAATAAACCCCTGCTCTGCATAGGTGACAGGGAATAACATTTCTGAAATACTTCTTTAATTGATGCGCTCCATCTCCTTTGATTCAATGCTTAAACTTAAACAAGTTGTACCACATTTGCACTTCAATATTTTGTCCCACATTTCCGCTATACTCTTTTGGCCAACATTTGTGCCTCAATAGCTTTTCCCACATATCCTGCTTGACTCTTTTGGCCCACATGTGGGCTTCTGTAATTTGTCCCACATTTGCACCTCAATAGCTTTTCCCACATTTCTGCTCGATCCCAATTTTTTAAAATAAATTTATCTCCCTTAAATTTGGTCTCCTTTTCTCACGCTCCCTCTCCGGCCTGGAACCCTGATTCCCCGCCACCCATGATCACCATGGTAGGCGCATAAAAGAACATCAAAAGTTGATAGAGCAGATATCAAATTGGATCGTGAACATCACGGGGACGTGCGACATGGTGGTGCAAAAGGTATGCACATGCCTACATGAACTAACTGACAGGTGTCAGCCCCTGCAACTTCTGGGTCTCCAAATTGAGCACATGGCCTGAGCTTGCCCTTATTTGGTGGAAGAAGGTATATAACAATAGCACCCCTCAATCGGCATTTTGTGGAAGCAGGTGCATCGCAGCCTCAATCAGTATTTGGTGGAAGAAGGTATATAGCAATAGCACCCCTCAATCAGTATTTTGTGGAAGAAGGTATATAGCACCCTTCAATCAGTATTTGTCGGAAACTGGTATATAGCACCCTTCAATCAGTATTTGGCGGAAACAGGTATGTAACTCCCCTCATTCAGGATTTTGTGGAAGAAGGTAAATTGCACCCCTCAATCAGTATTAGGCGGAAACAGGTATATAGCACCCCTCAATCAGTATTTGGCGGAAGCAGGTATATGGCATCCCTCAATCAGTATTTTGTGGAAGAAGGTATAAGGCACCACTCAATTAATATTTGGCAGAAACAGGTATATGCACCCCTCAGTCAGTATTTTGCGGAATAAGTTATAAAGCACCCTTCAATCAGTATTTGGTGGAAACAGGTATATAGCACTCCTCAATCAGTATTTGGTGGAAACAGGTATATAGCACCTGTAGGAAGAAACAAGGGGCCACCATTGATGGTCGGTACGTGTCACCGAGGAAATAGACATTATTTTTTCCCTTAAGTGTCATTATTGCTTTGCAGTCTGACACTTCAGCTGTTTAGTATGGCTGTAAAGCCGATCCAGGACAGCTCTTACTGGGAGTAGCCAAGGTGCTGGGTGGCTGGCTCTCCCCACATTCCAGGCTGGGTCTTGGGATGCTTATAAAAAGCAGTCACCATTAATCAGGTGGTTTGGATTATCCTCCATATCACAGTGAAGCTGTGGAGTCTCTGTGGTTTGGGATCTGAAGATGTATGCCATGCAAAAGTGGTGATAACTGCATGCTGGTAAACAGGCAACTAAAGCCTGCTGTGGACCGCTGATGAAAAACTGCTAACAGGGTGAATGTTTGTGTTCTTTGGACTTTCGATGGTGTGAACAAACACCAAGACTGTGAACTGTTATTTTGTTTTGCCTTCTCTGTGAATAAACACTGAACTATTTAAGTTAAAGACTTTGTGATTGTCTTTATACTGCGTCCGCTAATCTGCCTACCAGAGCGAATACCCACACACACCTCAATCAGTATTTGGCGGAAACAGGTATATGGCAACCCCTCAATCAGTATTTTGTGGAAGCAGTTGTGTCGCAGCCCTCAATCAGTATTTGGCATAAACTGTTATATAGCACCCCTCAATCAGTATTTGGCGGAAACAGGTATATTGAAGAAAAATGTGGGTTACTGGTGGCTCACCTAACCAATACAATGTATAGGTGCTCAAGGTTTAGCTGATTCACCCAATCAGAATAGGTTTGATATAAAATTAAAATATGATAAACTGGCACTCTTCACTTGGTCAACCACACAGAGAGCAATATAAGTAAAATATACATTTATTTCATGTATGTAACATCATAAAAGTAGTTTCTTTGTAATAAAATCACTTTAAAAGAAATATCACTTAAAGGAAGGGGGGTTATTACCCTTCCATAAAATGGTACAAAAAACCTGATAAAAGTAGTACATATTTTTCCCCTGCTTGATCTTTCTCTGTCCTATCTGCACTCCCCCCCCCCCTCCATCCTCCCTCCACCCCTTCTATTCTCCCTATTAGACAGCTTACGAACTTCTTGTTCAAGTACATAAGAAGAAAGTTCCTCCACTTAGTAGGATATAGCAGAGGTCAAAGTAACAACTTTCAATGTTAAAGGCCTCAACTCACCTCAAAAGAGAGGTCAGGTGATGTTAGCCTTGAAGAAAATGGGCTCTCACATAGTTTTTTTGCAAGAGACTCATCTGCATCAGAAAAAGATTCCAAAATTGCCAACTCGACCATTTACCCAGTGGTTTCATAGCGCTCACCCTACCTCAGCCTCCAAGGGTGTATCTATAGCTATACATCAGTCCATACCTTTCTCACTTACTCAACAGCTTACAGACGCGGAAGGGATGCTCCTGATCTTAAAAGGGGAGATAGCATCCAGAAAATATACTCTAGCCAACCTTTATGCCCCTAATACAGCTACTGTACAATGGCTTCTTAAGGCCCTAGACACCGTTAAGCATTTTGCAGAAGGTCAGGTGATCTTGGGGGCAGACCTTAATCTGGTATTAGACCCAGATCGCGACTCCTCCACATCCAAGTCACACTTAGCACAGAAACATATAAGTAGGTTACACAGAAAATTTCAAGATCTCCAGCTATTAGACGTTTGGAGAATTAGCAATCCGACAGTTAGGAATTGCTCCTTCTTTTCTAACCCGCATGGCTCATACCAGAGGCTCGATCACATCTTAACATCTGCTTCTCTTTTACCTGTCTCCAGCAAAGCCGAGATTGGGAATATTACTGTCTCTGACCACGCACCATGCCATCTGACCCTCGCCCTGGCCTCACTACCAAGGAGAGAATGGAACTGGAGACTCAACGAATCCCTGTTGAACAACAGACTTCACCTCGACCAGGTTAGGTCTCAACTAGAGTTGTATTTCGGAATCAATTCCTCCACACACAGCACCTCACCTATTGAGTGGGAAGCACACAAGGCTTACATTAGAGGTTGCTTCATCTCTATTGGCACAAGGGTAAAAAAAGAGCATCAGAAGAAGGTAGAATCCATACTATCCCAGATAATGTTGCTTGAAAAAATAGACAAAATATCTACGTGTAGACAGAAACAGGGGGAGCTAACAGAGCTCAGACTCCAACTCAAAAGCCTCTTAGCTCAGAAGGTGAGGAAATAGATGTTGAATTTTCAACATAAAGTGTATGTACACGGGGATAAGGGGGGCAAGTTGATGTCCTCGCTGCTAAAAAAGACAAAAAACTTAACGTATATTCCTAAAATAAAACAGTCCAATGATAGGATCACCCAGCACACACCCGAAATAGCTAGAGCCTTCCAACAATTCTATGAAGGGTTATACAACCTAAACAAATCAATGTCCACGGATCAAACTGACTCCAGACAGACACATATTAGGGAATTTCTAAACTCGCTCAAGCTCCCAACAGTCCACCAAGTTGACATAGACTCATTAACTACCCCAGTCACTCTGGAGGAGGTGTCCTCTATTATTCGCAGTTTTCCCACTGGTAAGAGCCCAGGTCCAGATGGTCTTCCCCTATTATACTACAGAAGCTTCCAGAATATCCTAACTCCCCGATTTACTGATGTATGCAATGCTTTACTACAGGGAGGTTCGTTGCCTAGACAGACACAGGAATCGTACGTAACACTCATTCATAAAGAAGGCAAGGATCCCCAGAACTGTGGAAGCTACAGGCCAATTTCTCTCCTAAATTTGGATCTGAAAATTTGGGCCAAAATACTGGCATCCATACTAAGTAAAATACTTCCTTATCTGATAGGCCCAGAACAGTCGGGATTTGTCCAGGGCAGGGAGGGGAAAGACAACACACACTGGATCTTCCATGCAATCCACGCTGCCAAATCAAAGAGGTTCCCATTGACCCTGCTGAGCATTGACGTGGAAAAGGCATTTGACAGGGTCAACTGGAACTTCATGAAACTGACTTTGGAGAGATTTGCCATCCCTGACCCCTTCATTCACTCAATATTCACACTTTACGAACAACCACACGCCAGGCTGAAAATTAACGGAACATTGTCCCCAACATTTGAAATATCAAATGGGACAAGACAAGGGTGCCCATTGTCACCCTCCCTATTCATACTAGTCGTAGAGACACTCATACAGCTGGTCAGACAGACTCAGGAAATTGAAGGCGTCAAGCATATTAGGGGAGAACTAAAATGTACCGCCTTCGGAGACGACCTTTTATTCCTGGTGACTAACCCGGATAAAGGACTAGACCAGCTGGTTAAATAGATTGAGATATTTAGCCAGATATCTGACTTTAAAGGGGTTGTCCAGGTTCAGAGCTGAACCTGGACAGCCCTCCATTCTCACCCAGGCAGCCCCCCTGACATGAGCATCGGAGCAGTTCATGCTCCGATGCTCTCCTTTGCCCTGCGCTAAATTGCACAGGGCAAAGGCATTTTTCTGAGTTCCGGTGATGTACCGGGCTCTCTATGGGGCTAACAGGAACCCCGGTGACGTCACCGGCACTGATGGGCGGGATTTGGCTCTGCCCTAGCCAGTAAAACGGCTAGGGCAGAGCTAAAGCCCGCCCCTCAGAGCCGGTGACGTCACCGAACACACTGCTGGGCGGAAGTTACCGCCCGGCAGTGTGTTATTGAAAACACAAGAGCCTGTGCCCTGCGCGATCTAGCGCAGGGCACTGGAGCGCATCGGAGCATGAGATACTCCGATGCTAGGCTCAGGGGGGCTGCCGGGGTGAAAATAAGGGTATGTCCGGGTTCAGCTCTGAACCTGGACAACCCCTTTAAGGTCAATCACTCTAAATCCGAAATTCTGAATATTTCACTCCCTGATTCCAGAGCTACCCCCCTACAGAACAGACTCCCTTTTCACTGGACCAGGGGCCCAATACAGTATCTAGGAATAAAGATCCCAAGAAACCTTGACAATCTATTTAAATGTAATTACATTCCCCTTAGAAAGGATATCACACAACTACTATCGAAATACAATCTGCCATACCTGTCTTGGATAGGCAGAAAAAATGTGATCAAAGCGTATGTCTTCCCCAAAATCCTATATGTCATGCAGCTTGTGCCGATACACTTACCAAAAACATTTTTTCTGGAGATTAGGAGACTCTTCCTAAAATTCCTGTGGAATGGGAAAAAACCTAGGCTTGCACATGACCTTTTAGTTAGGAGTAGACTGAATGGCGGCTTAGGACTTCCTGACATCTTGAGATATTACCAAGCTATTCAATTAAATAGATGGTTGGAATCAGTGGACCCCCAGAGACAACCAGATGTATTTGAGCTTATGCAGTATAGCGTTGGACCTACACTCCAACGGCTTCTCTGGTTAACGGACACTGGTCAAAATCAGAGTACTGTTACTGACCCCTTATTGAAAGGGATAAGAGGGACATGGAAGGAACTAGGCAAAAAGTTAGCACCTGACCTGTCCCCTCTACTGCCTGGAAACCTCATTCCGGACCTCTTGGGTAATAATAGAGATATCCACCAGGAAATATGGTCACTTCTGGCTCAAGTCAGACTGGGGGAGTTAACCCCAGACACGGAAAAGTCTATATTAAGCAGGCTTCCAGAACAAATAAAAAACTACCCTAGCTTTTTTCTTGCAAGGGCATATATAGGTGCTGTGTGTGGTGGACTGAGAGAGAAGCTCAACTCAGCAAGGCAAATGACAGAGTTTGAAAAGACTCTTTTGTCCCCACTTCGTAAACAGAGGAAAATCTCAGCAATCTACGCCTTGGTGGGAGCCGAGGGCGAGGCGATAAAACCTTTATATGTCAGAGACTGGGAGAAGGAGCTTGATATTGTTTTTTCAGAGCAGGAAATTAAAAAAACTCCTAGCTTTTTCACATGGCTCATCACCATGCACGCGTTTGAAGGAGAACCATTTCAAGCTCCTTTCCAGATGGTACAGAACTCCTGAGTTCTTGCATAAATGTGGGCTATCCCCTGATCGGTCTTGCTGGAGATGTGGCGGAGGAGAAGGATCTCTATCCCATATATGGTGGACATGCCCTCTAATCATCCCTTTTTGGGAAGGCGTCAACAAGACTATAAACAAAGTCTCATCTGCTGGGCTAAAGATTAATCTTGAAATGGTAATCTTCTCACTTCCATCCGACCTTTACAGGCCATCCAGACACAACTTAGTAACCCATCTCATAGCAGTGGCCAAAGCCATCATACCTCTCCACTGGAGAGACCCCAATGCTCCCTCAGTGAAGGAATGGATAGCTAAAGTAAATCAAATCTGTCATTTCGAAGAAATGACAAGCTGGATTAACAAAAATCATGAGAAATTTCTGAAAACATGGCTTCCTTGGAGGCTGTTGGATGATGGCAGTGTTGCAAACTACCTGGATACCCACGTAGCAAGTTAAAAGAGGGTTGGCGTCATCTGACCGACGCCCCATTCTCAGGTTCTGCCCTTCAACTCGCATATAATCCTACCGTGTACTGAAACTGCTTGAACACTGTCTATCTTCTCCCTCCCCCCCACTCCTCCCCTCTCCTCTTCTTTTCCCTTTAATTACACCCCCATTTTCCATTTTCTTTTTCTTCGTTCCTTTATATTGTATAATTGTACATATTATCCAGGCAGCCATAGCTCCCCTAGATACTCCACTATGCTGTCACTGGGTAAATCTCTTATGCTTCTAGGAGTAATACAGGAGTCTGCAATCATTTCTATAACATGAACTACCACAAATGGCTATATGATGTTACTTCAAGTAATTGTTATCTGTAATGATTATGTACTTGTGCCATTGGCTTGGTGTAATCCCAATCTATGGCCAACAGGCTACTGTTTGTCTGTATCTTTATCTTGATTGAAAAATACTGAAAATAAAGAATTTACAAAAAAAAAAAGTAGTACATATAATTAATACATGGTAAGATTGTAAAATTGCATAGATTAATACATGGTGAGATTGTGTATATACTGGCTTCACCCTTTTAGTGGGGAGGGGGATTCCCTGTAATGTCATTTAATCAAAATTGAAAAAATTAAAAAAGAAAAGGAAAAATTAACACCATGTATCCTGCTACATCTACAAAGTGAAATCCAATCCATGCAA
The DNA here is from genome assembly GCF_014858855.1 of Bufo gargarizans. Taxonomy (NCBI): domain Eukaryota; kingdom Metazoa; phylum Chordata; class Amphibia; order Anura; family Bufonidae; genus Bufo; species Bufo gargarizans. The sequence continues at coordinate 305,298,288 of NC_058084.1, forward strand.
TATACTTAGAACATGGAACACTCTCAGGAATACAAATGTGTAATCTATACATAAAAAGCGCACTAGCAATACCGCATTGGCGATATAATTGTGTAATCCTTACCCAAGTTTCCTCCTCTTTATTCAAATATGATAATATTGATTTTTATGTAATTATAAAGTTAGTTCCCCATACCATCTAATTAAGAAAAAGAAGAAAAGAAAGTAAAAGAAAAAGAAAACTAACATCATGTGATTTGCCAGATCCACATAATTAAATCCAGTCCAGACTTTCAACGACAATCAGATACAGGGTATAAAAACTAGCCCAATGGCAGACAGCCACTGATGATGGAGGCAGCTTAGACCCCGAAACACGTATGGTAATGAAAAATATAAATAAACCCGTAACAAAACCACTGGTTGGATAAGACCATTGAACATCCCGGAAGTGCTTCTAATTATAACCTTCCCCAAAGACCGCTAATACAGTGAACGCCGACCGATCCTAGACACGTGGGACGCCAGATAGAAACGTCATACACACGTGTGACGCCGAAGGAGAAAATCTACAGCACACAGTGCCGAAAGGCGCATCGGCAACTGCAGAAATCATCGGAGAAGGTATTTACAGTCAGGGTGTGAGCCTTGATATAGTGTGGGCACTGCACTAGGCATAACACCCGACTGACAGACCAATACCCTGCCAATAACAGTGATTGGTATATAACTTAAAATAAGGCAACAATTTAAATATACTATTAACTCTCTAAACAACTAACTAATTGCATTGAAAGTAATCTGGGATACATCAACAGATTCACACATTAGAGATTGCAGAGTGATATCTTATGGCCCAATTACCTATTGGGTGATTAATGGATAGCAATATTTGGTGGAGATGATCACTGAATGACCATTCATTCTGCCACCCATATATTTGCACATTCTCACATCTGTGACCATTCATAAAAACTACTCTATGTCTGATTATAGGCTATTACTGAGGAAATCCAAATTTTTTATTGATGCGGCAACACAATTACGGGCAACCCCCCTCCCCACTAAAAGGGTGAAGCCAGTATATACCCAATCTCACCATGTATTAATCTATGCAATTTTACAATCTTACTATGTATTAATTATATGTACTACTTTTATCAGTTTTTTTGTACTATTTTATGGAAGGGTAATACCCCCCCACCCTTCCTTTAAGTGATATTTCTTTTAAAGTGGTTTTATTACAAAGAAACAACTTTTATGATTGATATTCAAATGAAATAAATGTATATTTTACTTATATTGCTCTGTGTGGTTGACCAAGTGAAGAGTGCCGGTTTATCATATGGAAACCCCTAGGTATATAGCACCCCTAATTAAGTATTTGGCGTTAACAGGTATATGGCACCCCTCAATCAGTATTTGTGGAACCAGGTATGTTGCAACCCTCAATCAGTATTTGGTGGAAGAAGGTATATAGCAATAGAACCCCCCAATCAGTATATTGTCAAAGAAGGCATATGGCACCCCTCAATCAGTATTTTGTGAAAGAAGGTATATAGCACCCCTCAATAAGTATTTGGCTGCAACATGTATATAGCAACCCTCAATCAGGATTTTGTGGAAGAAGGTATATCGCAGCCCTCAAGCAGTTTTTTTTGGGGGAAACAGGTATATCACACCCGTTGCAATTAATTACTCCAATAGCGTTTGTCCCTCTATCTAGCTGCTGTATCGCAGCAGAACCGCACACACAACTGCTGCACAATACAAATACACTATAATATAATTTATATGTTAGAAAGTATATTGTACGTATTTCACACCCCTCTATATCACACCTATCGATAGAACACTTATACCCGTCCTTAAAAAGACTTTTGTGGCCCTATTAGCTAACGTTTGGTGTCCCTAACTGTCCCTGCTCCAAAATGCAACCTCTCCCTACACTGGCAAAACACATAATGTAAAATGGCTGCCAGATCGGGTTCTGTTATAGGGTTGGGGGTGTGTCCATGGGCTGAAACATCTCAATTGGCTGTCCTGTCCCAAATGATGGATTTGTCATGTTCGGCGCTATGCAAAAAAATATGGCGCTTGCAAATGTCACCATATGTTCGCATTTTCGGCAAATTGCAAACAAGCAAAGTTCACCGCTGGGCGAACCGCAAGGGCATCTCTATAAGCAAACTTGAAAAGCTTTGGGTTTGTCTGCCGAACAAAATTTTGAGAAGTTTGGAATGAACCTGTTGTCAGAATGTTTACTGAAATGCCAACTATACACTGCCAGTGGTACAAATGGTTAACTAGTTAATGAGTATCTATGCACTATGTATTCTAAATGGCTATAATAGGAAGTAGTTAAATGGCAATTCTCAGTATTCTTTTATGGGTAGTGGACTGGTCCCACCCCCTAGTTAGTGAGTCTTTTACTAAGCAAGTCGGGAAAATGTCTCTTTTTGTGTGCTGCTGCCAAGTAGGTCAAGACAGAAATCTTGTCCTGGGAGGCACCCTTCTCGTAAGCAGGGCCAGCTCCAGGTTCATGTGGGCCCTTTGGGGATAAATCCCAGTGGGCCCCCATTAGGCTTTTTCTTACATTTGCATGTCCCCCTGTGGCTCCCACATGGTATAATGACCCCCAGTGGCCCCTATACAGTATAATGACCACTAGTGGCCCTTCACACAGTATAATGAGCGCGGGGAACCGGCAGTCCTGTCATTCACTAACCGCAGCTCCCTGCTCTCCTTCTCTCCTCCAGCCAGCTGCAGCAGTGGGCCAGGCATGGAGGAGAGAAGGAGATGTGCAATGATATAGCTAGAACTGACTGGGCCCCACAGCAAATTTTAGTACGCGCCCACCCACCCCCCCCCAGTGGGTTCACATCACGTTTTTCCTATTGATTTGGTTTAATGAACACAAATGTGCAGCACTCCATGTTTTTGTATCCTGCAGTCAAGTAAAAATGTTTTTTTACAATGGAACTGTATGGTGAATGGACGCCACTGTACGGCATCAGTCTGAGGCATCTGTTAACGCATACATTTTTGGTATACATTAAATGGATGGCACAAATGGGATGTGAACCCAGCCCTAGTGTCAGAATAAGCACCAGTACGCAGCGGAGCAGCGTGGCGGAGAGGGGAGGCCACCATGTACTGACAGAGCGCTACCTGGTCCTGGTGGTCAGGGATTAGGACTGTGCTTCCAAGGATCATTTTCTACTGGGAAATACAGGGCACAGTATAATACACTAGAATCTATATACTATAAAGATATTAGCCCTACCCCCGAATAATAATACAATTAGGGGGTCATTTATTATATAGAAATACGTCTATATTAGGCATATTTCTGACACCGATTGTGGCGCAAAGGTCCTTAGTACCGCAATCTGTATCTTTCTCACTCGTGCCAGGTCTAAAAACGTGGTGTGGGCAGGGAAAGGGATACAGTTATGGCCATGCAGTTATTGGATACCACTGCCATATACGGCACAATGCAGGGTATAAAGGGGCACAGTACAGGGTGGGGGGCACAGTCACATGACCCTGCGATGTTAGAAGGTCCTTATGGTGAATGCGGTTCAGATGCCACCATAATGAGAGGCAGAGGAGTGAGACAGAGGCCCTGGATGGACAGGAGGGGTGGATACAGCATGTAGGTAGAATGGGCTCTGAGGGGGATTCATACAAGTAGTGGCAGGGGGTCTGTGCAGGGCAGAAATAGGAGATAGGAGGGTGGGACAGGAGCTCTGGATACATGAGGGAGGAAAGGAGACAGTAGGAGCTCCATGAGGATGAGATAGGACAGGATATGGGGGGGGGGGGCAGGTGTCATGGAGACAAACTGCTTAATAAAACAGTAAAACAACTAAGGGCTCTTTCACACTTGCTTTCTTTTCTTCCGGCATAGAGTTCCGTCGTCGGGGCTCTATGCCGGAAGAATCCTGATCAGTTTTATCCTAATGCATTCTGAATGGAGAGAAATCCGTTCAGGATGCATCAGGATGTCTTCAGTTCAGGACCGGAACGTTTTTTGGCCGGAGAAAATACAGCAGCATGCTGCGCTTTTTGCTCCGGCCAAATATCCTGAACACTTGCCGCAAGGCCGGATCCGGAATTAATACCCATTGAAAGGCATTAATCCGGATCCGGCCCCGGGAGCTGCACGGACTGTAAGTATACTGCTCCCCCGCTCCCCACTACTACTATGGCAACCAGGACTTTAATAGCGTCCTGGCTGCCAAAGTAACACTGAACGCATTTTGAAGACGGATCCGTCTTCAAATGCTTTCAGTTCACTTGCGTTTTTCCGCATCCGGCGTGTAATTCCGGCAAATGGAGTACACGCCGGATCCGGACAACGCAAGTGTGAAAGAGCCCTAAATAGAATGAAGCAGCATCCAGCAGCAGATCGAAGAGTCCCCCCCTTCGGTCCCACAGACCTGCCGGTCTCTCTTCTCAGGCAGCATGTCCTGTGTAGAAGGGGCGTGTTCTGAGTCTCTGCAGCAGCCGGACCCATGTGACTCAGAGGGCCCACCAAAGGGGTACTGTGTAAGTGAAATGACAGCAGTGATATCTTCCATCTGTATTGATGGAAGTGCTCATAGCAGCTCATTGCCCCCCCCCCCCCCCCCAGGAGCATTGGGCCCCGGCACTTACCCGGGGATGCCGGGTTATGACGCCGGCCCTGCTCGTAAGTGAAAGCTGCTAGAAAAAGCAACTTTGCTGAGAGACAAAAGTTTGAGGACCATAAAAGGACAGTGCATGGACAAAGACAGCAAAGGTAATGCATGTATATGGCTGCACATGGTCTGTATATATTGCTTCTGGCACCCCCACACTACTAAGATGAAGTGGCCATATGATTTATTACTGCGCTCCACAGTTGGGCATTGCAGAGAAATATTGACAGAGATTGCATGCCTTAGGCTATTTTGGAAGATTTACTGTATCTATGGAAAGAAACTCAGGGAGAGCCTTCATCATAGTTATCCTCTATACACAGCCTTTGTGAAATATTTGAGAACTATGCCTACTGCTTGTATTTGCACTGTGAAACCCATCATCTAGTCAGTAAAAAAGATACAATGTTTTACTATATTCAAGACTGCATGGTCATTGGTCTCCACACCAGATCTGGCCAACCTGCTCTCCTACCTTGCACCCTGCTACCCGATCACCCAATTTCAAGGGAAGCTAGTTTCCCCCAGGATGGAAACTTCAATGTCCAGGGTGTGCCCCAAGGGGAAGAAGGTTTGCCCCCTCCATTCTTTGCATGCACAGCCTGGGAGAGCGCTAGAGCAGAGTTAGCCACAGTGAGAACTGCAATCATTGCCACTTAACACCATCCCTATCCTCTTTATCACTCTCAAGCCTCCCCCTGCTGACCAGCGTGGTGCACTTGGAGAGACCAGAAGGTAAGTCCTATTGGAGCTGAAGCTGTGGCCAGCACTATATGGGATATTGAAAGAAGATACACTGCTTGGAAAGAATTGGAGGAAACTGGAAGAAGATTGGTTGTCTGGAGAGATCTGTATGTGGACCCCACTGAAGAAGGAAGTTAAAAATGAGGCTAACACCCCTGAGGGACACTGGTTAAGAGTATCTGGGCTTTGTTGCTCTTTGTAGCGCTCATTTAAATCACATGTTTTTCTCTCAGTGGCAAAATCATTGTTGTGCTGTGTTATTTATTTAATTTACCATACATAAATCCATTATTTATGGCCTTTCTTATGACAGATTAACTATATAGATCTACTGAGTTAAAGGCTATGTAAACATTCGGAAGCAATTTTTGTTTATGATTCCATTGTACTAATATTTGGCTAAAAATCATAATTTAAGTTGGCCTTTATTAAGAATATTGAGCCAATCTGTCAAGAAGGGTTAACTGTTTTTCCAACTGTGTGACTGGTACTTTCACTTTCCCTTTGTGCAGGTCATAAACACTTATTTAAGCCACATTCTTATCAGTAAGATACAAATTGAGCTGTAATGAGTGTTTATAATGTCAGAGAGCAGAGTTAAGGAGCCCATCCTCTATACAAATGGCGGAAAAGACAGACAATCCACGGGCTGCTACTACAGCATCTCAGCTATGTACAGTGGATATAAAAAGTCTACACACCCCTGTTAAAATTAAATGTCAGGTTTCTGTGCTGTAAAAACATGAGACAAAGATAAATAATTTCAGAACTTTTTCCACCTTTAATGTGACCTATAAACTGTACCACTCAATTGAAAAACAAACTGAAATCTTTTAGGTGGAGGGAAGAAAAAAAAATAAAAAATTAATGTGGTTGCATATAACTGGGGATGTAGCTGTGTTCAGAATTAAGCAATCACATTCAAAATCATGTTAAATACGAGTCAGCATACACCTGCCATCATTTAAAGTGCCTCTGATTAACTCCAAATAAAGTTCAGCTGCTCTAGTTGGTCCACAGAGATCTTCCAAAGCATCAATGGGATCTCATTGTTAAAATGTATCAGTCAGGAGAAAGGTACAAAAGAAGTTCCAAGGCATTAGATAAACATACATAGAAACATAGAATGTGTCGGCAGATAAGAACCATTTGGCCCATCTAGTCTGCCCAATATACTAAATACTATGGATAGCCCCTGGCCCTATCTTATATGAAGGATGGCCTTATGCCCATACCATGCATGCTTAAACTCCTCCACTGTATTTGCAGCTACCACTTCTGCAGGAAGGCTATTCCATGCATCCACTACTCTCTCAGTAAAGTAACACTTCCTGATATTACTTTTAAACCTTTGCCCCTCTAATTTAAAACTATGTCCTCTTGTAGCAGTTTTTCTTCTTTTAAATAAACCATGGAGCACAGTGAAGACAGTCATCATCAAGTGGAGAAAATATGGCACAACAGTGACATTACCAAGAACTGGACGTCCTTCCAAAATTGATGAAAAATGAGAAGAAAACCGGTCTGGGAGGCTACCAAGAGGCCTACAACAACATTAAAGGAGCTGCAGGAATATCTGGCAAGTGCTGGATTTGTCGCACATGTGACAACAATCTCCCGTATTCTTCATATGTCTGGGCTGTGGGGTAGAGTGGCAAGACGAAAACCTTTTCTTATGAAGAAAAACATCCAAGCCAGGCTACATTTTGCAAAACACATCTGAAGTCTCCCAAAAGCATGTGGGAAAAGGTGTTATGATCTGATGAAACCAAGGTTGAACCTTTTAACCATAATTCCAAAAGATATGTTTAGCACATAGACAACACTGCACATCACCAAAAGAACACCATACACACAGTTAAGCATGGTGGTGGCAGCATCATGCTTTGGGGCTGTTTTTCTTCAGCTGGAACTGGGGCCTTAGTTAAGCTAGAGGGAATTATGAACAGTTCCAAATACCAGTCAATATTGGCACAAAACCTTCAGGCTTCTGCTAGAAAGCTGAACATGAAGATTAACTTCATCTTTCAGCATGACAACGACCCAAAGCATACATCCAAATCAACAAAGGAATGGCTTCTCCAGAAGAAGATTAAAGTTTTGGAATGGCCCAACCAGAGGCTAGACTTGGATACGATTGAAAATCTGTGGGGTGATCTGAAGAGGGCTGTGCACCGGAGATCCCCTCGCAATCTGACAGATTTGGAGTGTTTTTGCAAAGAAGAGTGGGCAAATCTTACCAAGTCAAAATGTGCCATGCTAATAGACTCATACCCAAAAAGACTGAGTGCTATAATAAAATCAAAAGGTGCTTCAACAAAGTATTAGTGCAAGGGTATGCACACTTATGCAACCATATTATTTTATTTTTATATTTTTTCTTCTCTCTACCTAAAAGATTTCAGTTTGTTTTTCAATTGAGTTGTACAGTTTATAGGTCACAATAAAGGGGAAAAAAAGTTCTGAAATGGTTTATCTGTGTCTCATTTTTTTACAGCACAGAAACGGTGTACATACGTAGTCTTTAACTCTACCACAAAACAGAGACTTTGGCAAATGAGTCCTTCATTTTAGGCACATTACCAAGCAAAGAAAATACTGCCTGTAACTTTATGAATTGACTTATCACCACTACCAATGTTGGCAGTGTCTCACCATTCAATCTTTTTAAGTCTCCTAAGATTCTCTATCTTGTAGAAATTTTGCAGAGAACACAGGTTTAAATGTCCTCCCCTCCTAATCCCTCCCAATTTGAGATACCATGTTTAAGGGGCTTATGGTTCCTGGTTTCCTATTGAAGACTAAGTAAGTTGCAGAGGGCTCCTTTGCAGCCAGTTATATTACAACCATCAGGTGTCTGTCACTATTTTATGCTGGTCTCAGATAGGGTAGCAAAAACCTGGTGACAGATTCCTTTTACCATAAGGATTATTGCAGTTTTTATTTAGTGTTCCTTTGAATGTGTCATTGTGTCAAAAGTGCAATAGTAAGGGGCATATGGTGGAAAAATTCTATTTTCTATCAATATCCCACTGTACAAATATTGTCAAAGTCACAAACAGGAGTTTAGTTAAATTATGTGCCGTCGCATCTACAGAATATTTCTTTCGTTCCAAAAACACATTTAAAGTAATAAAGTCAGTATCACAAAATGTATTTCTATTTTATATGTACTGTAGAGCAAGCAGAGATCTCAGTTTAGATAATGGCTTCTTGGTACCATACCGTTATATTTTTACATCTGCAAAATTGCCCATTTTTGCAAACTGACACATAAAATTTAACAAACTGCACAGGTTACAGCTTTTTCCCAACATATATCAGCAGTAAGTAAGTAAATCTGAGCTGCATCCTTGTAGTAAAATGTAACTGTGTCTGAGAAATTTAGTGTGTTCATAAGCCTGTCAAATCCGTACATTACCAACTGGTTTTGTTGTAGCATTAGTAATGACTAATTTTACCTACATAGTTTGCACTGCTTGTCATATCAGCTACATTAATTACATATATATGCCACATAAGTTGATCTATATTACATGACAATCTAATGCCTTAATTAATGCTTTGAGCATGAGATACTTATGCCCTTGGCTAACAGCCCTCCTTAATTCAACTGAGTCACTGTCCTCAGTATGGCCGAAGGGCAGTATTTTATGCTGCACTGAGGTTTTTGGTTGTGCTAGGGCAGTATTTTGCTGCATAGCGATATTGCTGGCCCCAACTACTCTTGTCCCTGCCTGTTTGTGGCTTGTGTTGGCCGTGGCTACTTGTTTGCCTGACCTTCTGTCAACTTGGACTTCCCTACAATTTGGGACCCCTTTTATTTATTTTTTCCAGGGCCACTTTAAGATTCAAGTTTGCCCCTGATTGTGAGACAAAACCATAAATGAAGCCTTCGCAGAGATAGGATTTTGTCCTGTTCTGTGTTTTTGACCTACGCCTAGTGTTGGTTCAAAATCACTGATGAAAATCACTGACCAAACACTGACTATGTGAAAGTGGCCTCCGTGTTGTCAGTGGTTTCCATAGAATAGGTTTCCACAGAACATAAAATAGGAGCAAATTTTCCCATTATACCTTTTTTCTGTGTAGGCTCCACTCCTGGTTTTGACCCATAAACACTGATGGAAATTACTGACCAAAAACTGTCGAAAACAGTGGATAAAAGGAAACAATATCAGAGCTGAATTAAAAATCTTCATTCAAGTAATCCCCAGTTGCCATTTCTCCCAGATACTCTTGAGACTTTTCATGTGTGCCCCAGAGATTACCATATTCATATTAGATGTTTCATGCTTTATCATTAGAGTCATAAATAATTTACTTAAGGGGGTTGTGCAGCACTGTGATATTGACCTCAGGATAGGTCATTAATATCAAATCGGCAGGGGTCCAAGTCCTTGCACCCCAGTTGATCAGCCGTGTCAGTACCAGAGCAGCGAACGCGATTCTCTGGGTATTTGCCGAAATCCTGTTGCCTGGTAGACAGTCTGATCACCCATGTCAGGTATTCTGCCTTCATAGGTCACATGACCCCTAGCATGTCATGTGACCAGGCAGTACATCACATGACCAGGAAGGGCGGGGTATTTAAATAGGCAATCTGCTGGTCACAGATTGCCTGTGAATGGTTCTATATATTTAGCCAGTGCTTTATATTGTGGATTGTTCTGACCTCCTGACTTCTAACATTGGCTACTCCTTTTGACCCTGATTCTTGGATGTTGATTTGTTTTTTCTGCATCTCTTGGTTTGACCCTGGCTTGGATCTTGGACTTGCTTTTGCCAGACGTATTTGGATCTGGTTTTGATCACATGTGTATGACCTTGGCTTGTTATCAGGGCCGTCTTTAATATTGATTGAACCCTGGGCAAGAATTTACTTGGGTCCCCTAGATCCCGCCTTTCCACACCATAGCATGCAATCACTCTGTCACCACCACTTCTGTGAGAAGGTCTTATAGACGTCCTTTTCTACCTCTTGCATCATGTTCTTTGTTTTGGTTTCACTTTCTCATCTCATTTCCTTCTCCCAGGTGTCACCTATTTAGACTAATTCTCTTTCCTTTATATTCCCTCCCATACTGCCTCACTTTGCAGTTTATACTACTTCCTGTATTTAAGTGTTCACTGCTGGAGACTGCTGCTGTATTGTGTTTCCTTGCTGGCTTGATTCTAGGTGACCCTGACTCCCTCCGTATGAAGTGCAGGGAGCCGGTGGTCGTGTCCCCTCACTATTATAGGGTTTTCAGGTGTCACACAGTCTAGGTACGAGGGCATGCAATCGTCTACCTCTGAAACCCTTGTATGTGCTTAGCAGTCAGGGTGAGCTCTTAGGGTTTTATAGGGGTCACCTATATGCTCCTTAGTTTGGGATCAAGCCAGTCGGATGTTTATTCATAACTTCCAGCTATCTGCAACATCATGCGTGACACACTCCCTCTACCACAACACACACACAAAAAAAAAATCCACACACATCGTAGAGTAGTAAACTTTAATAATAAACATAAAGAACTGGTTCACAAATAATTCCTTAGATTGACCTAGTTACCACCTGTAGCTCACTCACACTTCTCCATCCTCCTTCTCTAACCACCCAGCACCCTTACTCACATAAAACAATATATATTTATAATATATAGCTTACAGTGAATTACTATAAATACTTATAGTTCTGAAGACTCCAGCAGGCTCAGGATCAGTGCTCTGGGCAGTTGGGCTCAGTGCTGGAAGTGGGCACGGCTCTGCAGTTCAGGAAGGAGACTGGGGCTCGGCTCACCCTAGCGTTGCAGTGCCTCCAGGGGAGGTCAGGAGGAGGAGCAAGCAATTACCATATTTTTCGCCCCATAAGGTTTTAGAGGAGCAAAATAAGAAAAAAAAAAAATTTCATTACAGAAAACCCCCAATCAGACCCCCAATCAGACCCCCAATCAGACCCCCAATCAGACCCCCAATCAGACCCCCAAGATTAATCAGACTTCAGTTCATAGCCCAAATAAGATCCCCAATGTTAATAAGATCTCAGATCAGACCTCAGATCAGAGCCCAATATAAAGAAGACCCCCAATCAGACCTCCGATCAGACCCCCATGCCTAATATCAGTCCTCCATGTCTCATATCAGCCCCCAGCCATATGTGATCAGCCCCCAGCCATATGTAATCAGCCCCCAGCCATATGTAATCACCCCCCAGCCATATATAATCAGCCCCCAGCCATAATGCAGCCCCAGCCATAATTCATCCCCTGCCATAATGCAGCCCCCAGCCATAATGCAGCCCCCAGCCATAATGCAGCAGCCCCCAGCCTCAGATCACAAAAAAATAAAGCACTCACCTCTCCTGCTCCTGGACGCCGCCGCCGATCCTCACCACCCGTGATCTTCTTCCTCCTGCTGTTGGCTGTGCTCTGTGAACCGGCCCACACAACTTGAGGTCACAGAGCGCCCTCATGCTGTGCGCAGCCTTCACATCCAACAGTGGAGGACCAGGAAGCGGTGAGTACAGAGCTTTCACGCTTCCTGGTCCTCCGGTACTAAGTATTCTTTCCATAAGACGCAGGGGCATTTCCCCCAACTTTAGTGGAGGGAAAGTGCATCTTATGGGGCAGTGGCCAGCAGGGCTCAAGAGGCAGCTGCCAGGAGCAACTGGGCCCAGGCAGCTGTACCTTTTGCCCCGCGTTAAAGATGGCACTGCTTGGTATTGTTTAGAGACTTGCTTTCAGATTATTATTATTTTTTTGTTCTCTCTTAGTTTTGATCTGGTACATTTGACTTTGAGTACTTTGGTTCTGGGTTTTTCTCAGTATTTGTGTGCATGCCTGTCCCTTTGTTTATTGCTTTTCCCTGGTAAGCCCCAGCACGTAAATAAGCAGGGATCGTCAACCAGTTGTGTTCAGACACTGGTAGAAAGTGAGTTTGCAGGTGGAATTTAGGGTTTACTTGTTCCCCCAGTGACAGATTCACAGGCCATATTATTTTTTTTCTCTGTTCTACACTAACAGTATGGATCCCATGTGCACTCTGGTAAACCAGATGCATGGGCTTACTCAGTTGATGCAAGGATTCGCAGAGAGATTGTACATCATCGTGAAATATTTCAGGAAGCACCTAGCCTGACGACGTCCTCTCATCCTGGAACCTCAGGTTAGGCTTCCTGACCATTTTTTTGTGACAGAAAACAATTTGTGACTTTTAAAGAAAGTTGAAAATTGTATTTTTGTTTATGCACCTATTCCTCTGTTCTGAAAGGCAAAGAGTCGGAATTGTAATTTTTTTTAATGAGGAGGTAAGTTCTAAACTTGACAGCGGTGAATCAATGGATGTCGAATATCTGGACTTCTCCAAAGCATTTGACACTGTACCACATAAAAGATTAGTATATACAATGAGAATGCTCGTACTGGGATAAAACATCTGTATCTGGGTAAGTAACTGGCTCAATGATAGAAAACAGAGGGTGGTTATCAATAGTACACACTCATATTAGGTCACTGTCACTAGCGGAGTACCTCAGGAGTCAGTATCGGGCCCTATTCTCTTCAATATATTTATTCATGATCTTCCAAGCCACTGTGGAGCTCATTACCCCTTTAAAAGTCTCTATCAAGGCATCCATCATTCTGCAATTTCCCAGTTGTCCCTTATCTGCGCCATTTTACCCCTTTTTTACCCCTCAGGTTGTCTCGGACTTTAAACAAAAAATGTCAAGAACTATACCCAGAATGACTTTTCTGTGCCTTATCCTGTGCAACGCACAGCCTGTTATAAATCAAAAAACGTTTGCACTTTAAAGGGGAATTCCCATTTGTTCAATCATAATTTATTCTATTAATTGTCCCCCAATAAACTTTTTACTAAATATATATATTTAAAAAAAAAACTACTATTCTTCTAATTGAAAAATACTAATTTGTTGTTGATCAGCGCTGCCCATGGATACGGCCACCGCTCGCCGGCCGCATTCCATGGGCCGCGCTTGCGCACATCATTCCCTGGTGATATAGTGCCGGCCTCCATTCTCATCAAGATCGCGCACGTCGCCGGCCGGCCGGGCATGCGCTGATCTATTTTCCTTTGAGCCACTTCGAAAATTGAGCAGCGCATGCCCGGCTCCAACGCAGCACAAAGGAAAATAGTTTAGCGCATGTGTGGCTGCCCGATCAGTTCGTGGGAGGATGAGATGAGTGCGGACGGCGTTGGAGAGCCAGCGGGGTGAATATTTGTTATACACTCACCTAAAGAATTATTAGGAACACCATACTAATACGGTGTTGGACCCCCTTTTGCCTTCAGAACTGCCTTAATTCTACGTGGCATTGATTCAACAAGGTGCTGATAGCATTCTTTAGAAATGTTGGCCCATATTGATAGGATAGCATCTTGCAGTTGGTGGAGATTTGAGGGATGCACATCAAGGGCACGAAGCTCCCGTTCCACCACATCCCAAAGATGCTCTATTGGGTTGAGATCTGGTGACTGTGGGGGCCATTTTAGTGCAGTAAACTCATTGTCATGGTCAAGAAACCAATTTGAAATGATTGGAGCTTTGTGACATGGTGCATTATCCTGCTGGAAGTAGCCATCAGAGGATGGGTACATGGTGGTCATGAAGGGATGGACATGGTCAGAAACAATGCTCAGGAAGCCTGTGGCATTTAAACGATGCCCAATTGGCACTAAGGGGCCTAAAGTGTGCCCAGAAAACATCCCCCACACCATTACACCACCACCACCAGCCTGCACAGTGGTAACAAGGCATGATGGGATACATGTTCTCATTCTGTTTACGCCAAATTCGGACTCTACCATTTGAATGTCTCAATAGAAATCGAGACTCATCAGACCAGGCAACATTTTTCCAGTCTTCAACAGTCCAATTTTGGTGAGCTCGTGCAAATTGTAGCCTCTTTTTCCTATTTGTAGTGGAGATGAGTGGTACCCGGTGGGGTCTTCTGCTGTTGTAGCCCATCTTTCTTTCCCATTCTGACATTCAGTTTGGAGTTCAGGAGATTGTCTTGACCAGGACCACAACCCTACATGCATTGAAGCAACTGCCATGTGATTGGTTGACTAGATAATCGCATTAATGAGAAATAGAACAGGTGTTCCTAATAATTCTTTAGGTGAGTGTATATGCACCACCAATTCCACCAACAATTGGGGGCTGATGGAGTTACTTGGAAGGACTGATATAGGCACTTGAGGGGGCAGATGGAGGCACTTTGGGGGGCTATATGAGGCATATGGGGGCTGATGGGGGGCTGTTTGAGGCTGATGGGCTGTTTGAGGCTGATGGGCTATTTGAGGCAGATGGGCTATTTTAGGCTGATGGGGGGCTTTTTTAGGCAGATGGGGGGCTATTTCAGGCTGATGGGGGCTAGTTCAGGCTGATAGGGGCTAGTTCAGGATGATGGGGGAAAATTTGAGGTTGATGGGGGCTATTTAAGGCATATGGGGACTGTATGAGGCTGTTTGATGCATATTGGGGGCTGTTTGATGCATATTGGGGGCTGATGGGGGCTATTTAAGGCATATGGTGGCTCATGGGGGGCTATTTAAGGCATATGGGGGCTGTTTGATGCATATTGGGGACTGTTTGATGCATATTGGGGGCTGATGGGGGCTGTTTGAGGCTGATGGAGGCTATTTGAGGCATATGGGGGCTGATGGGGGGCTATGTGAGGCATATGTGGGCTGTATGAGGCTGATGGGGGCTGTTTGAGGCTGATGGTGGCTGTTTGAGGCATTCGGGGGGCAATTTTAGGCATATGGGGCTGATGCGGGCTAATTGAGGCATATGGGGGGCTATTGAGGTTTATAGGGGCTGTTTGAGGCTGATGGGGGCTGTTTGAGGCATACGGGGGCTGATTGGGGCTGTTTGAGGCATATGGGGGCAATTTGAGGCATATAGGGGCTGATGGAGGCTGATGGGGACTGTTTGAGGCATATGGGGGTGCTATTTGAGGCATATCGGGGGCTAATTGAGGCATATGGGGGCTAATTGAGGCATATGGGGGGCAATTCGAGGCATATGGGGGCTGATGAAGGATGATGGAGGCTGTTTGAGGCTGATGGCGGCTGTTTGAGGCTGATGGGGGCTATTTGAGGCTGATGGGGGCTATTTGAGGCTGATGGGGGCTGTTTCAGGCATATGGTGGGATGGAGGCACTTGGGGGCTGATGATGTAGCAGAGCTGAATATGCTGCTGTTCAGCCATAGTTCTAGTGAAGAAGGGAATAAACAGATGTAGTAGAGCTGTATGTGTTGCGGGTCAGCATCAATGCTGGTGGAAGAGAGAAACTGATGTAGCAGAGCTGTATATGTTGCGGGTCAGCATCAATGCTGGTCGAAGAGAGAAACTGATGTAGCAGAGCTGTATATGTTGCGGGTCAGCATCAATGCTGGTGGAAGAGAGAAACTGATGTAGCAGAGCTGTATATGTTGCGGGTCAACATCAATGCTAGGGGAAAAGAGAAACTGATGTAGCAAAGCTGTATATGTTGCGGGTCAGCATCAATGCTGGTGGAAGAGAGAAACTGAAGTTGCAGAGCTGTATATGTTGCGGGTCAGCATCAATGCTAGGGGAAGAGAGAAACTGATGTAGAAGAGCTGTATATGTTGTGGGTCAGCATCAATGCTGGTGGAAGAGAGAAACTGATGTAGAAGAGCTGTATATGTTGCAGGTCAGAATCAATGCTGGTGGAAGAGAGAAACTGATGTAGTAGAGCTGTATAAGTTGCGGGTCAGCATCAATGCTAGGGGAAGAGAGAAACTGATGTAGCAGGGCTGTATATGTTGCGGATCAGCATCAATGCTGGGGGAAGAGATAAACTGATGTAGCAGAGCTGTATTTGTTGCGGGTCAGCATCAATGCTGGTGGAAGAGAGAAACTGATGTAGCAGAGCTGTATATGTTGCAGGTCAGCATCATTGCTGGTGGAAGAGAGAAACAGATGTAGCAGAGCTGAATATGTGGCTGTTCTGACACAGTGCTGGTTGGAGAGTTAAACAGAGAGATGCAGCAGAGCTGTATATATAACGTTTCAGACCCAGTGCTAGCGGGGGAGTAGAATAAAGATGTAGCAGGGCTGTATAGGATGTCATTCAGCCAAAGTGATGTTAGGGGACTGGAGAAGACACATGTCAGCTGCAGCTCTCATTACAATAGTAGCAGTTCCTTATACAGGGAGTGCAGAATTATTAGGCAAGTTGTATTTTTGAGGATTAATTTTATTATTGAACAACAACCATGTTCTCAATGAACCCAAAAAACTCATTAATATCAAAGCTGAATATTTTTGGAAGTAGTTTTTAGTTTGTTTTTAGTTTTAGCTATTTTAGGGGGATATCTGTGTGTGCAGGTGACTATTACTGTACATAATTATTAGGCAACTTAACAAAAAACAAATATATACCCATTTCAATTATTTATTTTTACCAGTGAAACCAATATAACATCTCAACATTCACAAATATACATTTCTGACATTCAAAAACAAAACAAAAACAAATCAGTGACCAATATAGCCACCTTTCTTTGCAAGGACACTCAAAAGCCTGCCATCCATGGATTCTGTCAGTGTTTTGATCTGTTCACCATCAACATTGCGTGCAGCAGCAACCACAGCCTCCAGACACTGTTCAGAGAGGTGTACTGTTTTCCCTCCTTGTAAATCTCACATTTGATGATGGACCACAGGTTCTCAATGGGGTTCAGATAAGGTGAACAAGGAGGCCATGTCATTAGATTTTCTTCTTTTATACCCTTTCTTGCCAGCCACGTTGTGGAGTACTTGGACGCGTGTGATGGAGCATTGTCTTGCATGAAAATCATGTTTTTCTTACCTTGCAGACTTCTTCCTGTACCACTGCTTGAAGAAGGTGTCTTCCAGAAACTGGCAGTAGGACTGGGAGTTGAGCTTGACTCCATCCTCAACCCAAAAAGGCCCCACAAGCTCATCTTTGATGATACCAGCCCAAACCAGTACTCCACCTCCACCTTGCTGGCGTCTGAGTCGGACTGGAGCTCTCTGCCCTTTACCAATCCAGCCATCTGGCCCATCAAGACTCACTCTAATTTCATCAGTCCATAAAACCTTAGAAAAATCAGTCTTGAGATATTTCTTGGCCCAGTCTTGACGTTTCAGCTTGTGTGTATTGTTCAGTGGTGGTCGTCTTTCAGCCTTTCTTACCTTGGCCATGTCTCTGAGTATTGCCCACCTTGTGCTTTTGGGCACTCCAGTGATGTTGCAGCTCTGAAATATGGCCAAACTGGTTGCAAGTGGCATCTTGGCAGCTGCACGCTTGACTTTTCTCAGTTCATGGGCAGTTATTTTGCGCCTTGGTTTTTCCACACGCTTCTTGCGACCCTGTTGACTATTTTGAATGAAACGCTTGATTGTTCGATGATCACGCTTCAGAAGCTTTGCAATTTTAAGAGTGCTGCATCCCTCTGCAAGATATCTCACTATTTTTGACTTTTCTGAGCCTGTCAAGTCCTTCTTTTGACCCATTTTGCCAAAGGAAAGGAAGTTGCCTAATAATTATGCACACCTGATATAGGGTGTTGATGTCATTAGACCACACCCCTTCTCATTACAGAGATGCACATCACCTAATATGCTTAATTGGTAGTAGGCTTTCGAGCCTATACAGCTTGGAGTAAGACAACATGCATAAAGAGGATGATGTGGTCAAAATACTCATTTGCCTAATAATTCTGCACGTAGTGTACAGACAGGCAGCTCTTTTTATAATAATGCTGACTAGAAACTTTTCCTTATAAAGACAGGAAGTAAATGTATATATAGTCACCCTTCAATATGATGTCACCCAACCTCCTGTCCTTCATACAGATTATACAGCTTATTCTTTTTAACCCTTCAACCTCCTTATGACATCACACTGAGAAATCAGTCCTTGCGTGCTAGTTAATGTGAAGAGTATGATTCATCAGTCTGGCCGCCTGCAGTGTCTGTGATGCCCCTCCCCCTGCTGGGGAATCAGAGAGCCATGTGAAGTGAGCTCAGTGCACAGTAACACGTGGCTGTTCTGCAGTTTTACACGCAAAATCTCAGTCTGATCTTTTACAAACCCATTCTGTGCATCAAAAACTATAATTCCATATTAAACATTAGCTCAAAAGCTTGACCAACCCCCACCCACCAGCACTGATGCAGATTTGTTTCCATTACAGCTGTACTCCAGTTGTGTATAAACCTCACACTATGTATCTTTATAGATGCATATACAGCTTAGATAGCTGTATATGCGTCTATAAAGATACAGGAGGTTGGGTGACATCATATTGAAGGGTGACTATATATACATTTACTTCCTGTCTTTATAAGGAAAAGTTTCTAGTCAGCATTATTATAATAAGAGCTGCCTGTCTGTATATGGAACTGCTACTATTGTAATGAGAGCTGCAGCTATTCTTGTATGTATGCATGAATGTATATAAGGCCCATGTATGACAAGCAATAAATAGAACTGTTACTGACATCATACTGCATTTGTCACTGACAAGTTCTCCAGACGTCTATCTTCGGGGACAAAGGAAGGAATCAAGGTGCATTGAGAAGGAAAATACACTTTCAGTTGGGGGCTCTGTCCACGGAATAGAGTACACAGGAATTCGGTAAGTAACGGAACATTCCTGTCTAATGACTGGGGACATTCCGGATGCTTTTCGTAACATTTTCTGTTGCTTCTATTTTGAATCCGCTTTAGACACTCTGAAAGAATTGGAATCTATCTTTAGGCAAGATAGAATGGAAAAAAATGGTGTCTGTCTTTAGGGAAGATAGACTGTAAATAGACTCCTGGCCAGGTCACACAGATAAATTCTTTGGGGAAGTATTTCATATATATATCTTTTGGGGAAGGATATACCAGAGGAATTATTTTGGGAAGACTTCATATAGTGTCTGCACCTTGATTTCTCTTGTCACCCCCTGTCTATTACTTCTTTTCTGTCGCTTTCTTATGCTTTCTGTTATGTTATAATGTTATGCAGCATTCTGTACTTTTTATGCTGAAGGTAAGCAGCAGTTGATACTGTGACGCATGTACTAGCTTTATTGTATGTGTCCTGGATGACCTTCTAACCCAGCAACTGGTGAACGCGAGTAACTATTTTAAGGGATTATATTGACTGACAGTTGAGCAGGTGGTTGTGCATAGACCTAAGTCCTTCACGGTTCAGTTCAGCCAGTTCTGGGGAAAATTTTGCTCTGCCTCCATCTCAATTAAGTTTTAAGTCAATGGGTGCAAAGCAAGGAAAGGTCTCTCCACCCCCTCCGAATGTAGGAGAAACATGTAGGGATTATGTAGCCCGGGTCTGTGGGACTGATTATTATTTAGTTACTCCCTGGGTGGATAATATGGCGGGATGGACAGAGGCAATGAGGAGTATAAATTCGTTCCATCGGGCAGGGCCGTGTTTAATATTGAATGGACCCTGGGCAAAATTTACTTGGGCCCCCTGGATCCTGCCTTCCCACACCTTAGCAGGCAATCACGCCCTTTACCACAACACACACACAAAAAATCCACACATCTGGTAGAGTACAGTTAATGACTGTAAATACTTCCAGTTCTGAAGACTCCAGCAGCTCAGGATCAGTGCTCTGGGCAGCTGGGCTCAGGCTGGAAGTTGGCATCACTCTGCAGGAAGGAGACCAGGGCTTGGCTCACCCTAGTGTTACAGTGCACCGCAGCACCCCACAGTATGCTGTATAGCACCCTATAGTATACAGCAACCCACAGTATGCAGTATAGCACCCTATAGTATAGATCACCACACACTAAACAGTACCCCACAGTATATAGTATAGCAGCCCACAGTATACAGCACCCCACAGTATACAGTAGAGCAGTATAGCACCTCACCGTATACAGCACCCCAAACTATACATGATACAGCACCCTACACTATACAGCACCCTACACTATACAGCACCCCACACTATACAGTACAGCAGTATAGCACTCCACATTATACATCACCCACAGTATACAGTATACAGCCCCCCACAGTATACAGCCCCCACACCGTATACAGGCCCCACACCGTATACAGCCCCATACAGTATACAGCCCCACACAGTATACAGGCCACCACACAGTATACAGCCCCACACAGTATACAGCCCCACACAGTATACAGGCCACCACACAGTATACAGCCCCACACAGTATACAGGCCACCACACAGTATACAGCCCCCCCACACAGTATACATCCCCACACAGTATACAGGCCCCCCACAGTATACAGCCCCACACAGTATACAGGCCACCACACGGTATACAGCCCCACACAGTATACAGGCCACCACACAGTATACAGCCTCACACAGTATACAGGCCCCCCACAGTATACAGCCCCACACAATATACATCACCCCACTATATTGTAGTTTACAGTATATTAGCATAACAGCCCCTGAGTGTCACCTTTTTCTGATATAATCTTCACAAAAAAAAGCTCCACAGTTAAGGCAAACTTCTCCTGCAACACTCCTGATAGGACCTGTGATGACCTCATAGCCATGTGACCAGTAATATTGCTAGGTTACTGGTCACATGGTGATGATGTCATTAAGGTCCTAGATCACATTCATAGCTCTAACACAGTACGATGCTGGGACTCACTCCCTGTGAAGCTGACAGCCTGACACCCGGGGCAGTGGCTAGCAGGGCTCAAGAGGCAGCTGCCTTGGGCCCCCCAGGAGCAACTGGGCCCAGGGCAGCTGCCCCTTTTGCCCCTTGGTAAAGACGGCCCTGCCCTCGGGAAGGGGCTAATGACACTTTCCATATGGACATGGTAAAAGGGTTATGTTTAGGTGACACTGAAGCTTACCCATATTATGGTCCAGACCCCCAGTGGGATATGCAGTATATGCAGTCAGGAGGGGTAAATTGGCTTACTTATGCACCATACTGGTATGATAGACCAAATAAGATGGTTCACAGACAGAAGGCAGAGAACCAGGAGGGATATAAAAAGAACCATGAGTTAGAAAAAGAATTGACGAGGGATTCACTCCAGAAGCCACCTCCCCCTATTTAGGAAATATCACACAGATATATCCGTCCCTTTCAAAAGATGACTTAGATTTACTGGCTGCATATACTGTTACTGACATCCGACCACCTACAGCTCCCCAGCTCCTGCAGCCACCTCCGCAGTTGCCACAACCTATGCCTGATCAAAGTGGTCAAGATCCAGCAGCTGGTGCTGTTGGTGCTGGGGATGTCATAGCTCCCATGCGTCTTAGATCACAAAAGTATTTTCCCAAACCTGCACATATACCTCATTCTGATGTGGACAGTGACCTTGAGGAACAGTTCCCTTTTATGACTGTAGGGGACACCTTGTTGAGGAAAGCTTTTGACATAGATGATATTAATAAGATTGTTAAACACTGCCCTGAACACTCTTCATCTTCATCTGGGACGTTTCATTATTTGAGGAGAGCTTGTAAAGGGAGATGTCTGACACAGGAGGATATGTGCCTTATAATAGATGGGATAGTTCAACATAATCCCCCCTGGGATTGGAGTAAGGTCCCCTCTATAAGCACTATAGAGCCTCCGAATACACCTGCTGGTGATTATAAATTAAATACTGAGGCAGGCATAGACACAATGTGGGAAGAAATTCAGTGTGAAATGGAGAGGTGTTTTCAGACTAGGTCTTCATTGCCTACTGCTGTAGCCTGTAGACAAAAATCAGGAGAGTCTGTTATAGCCTTTTGGAAGAGGTTCAATGAGGTTTGGACCCTGGAGGCAGGAATGAGTATTCAGGATCATATGCATTCTATGCTCATTCAGACTTTCCTTACCAATCTGCAGCCACATCTCCAGCTTACTGTTAAACAAATGGACTCCGAATGGCCTAGTCTTAATAAAGATCAATTCCACAATAAATTACTGGAGAAGGATACGGCGGGTTGTTTTGAAATAGTAAGACCTAAAGAGGCCCATTACCAAACTCAGGATAGGAATTGTCCCTAAAAATCAGTACAATAGGGGAATGGGCAGAAAACGGAGTAGAGGGCCATGCTCTGGGAGAGATAGGGAATAATAGAAATCGTCCTGCAGGTTGCTTTAATTGTGGTCATACTGACCACTGAATCAGTCAATGCCCTTACCCACTCAGGCAAACTGCCCCAAATGATACGCATGCTCGAGGCACCCAACCTTACCCACAAGCTCAGATCCGAGATTTTCCCCCACCGCTGCCACGGCCCCAGAATAATACCCCTCGTTTTCCCGTAGCCTGGGGGCAACACACATCACAATAAGGATGCCTGGGGGACTGTGTCCCAGCATTCACTTTCATCACAAACCACTATAAGGAATCTCCACTGATTGTGTTGACCATAGAGGGACGACCTCTCCTATTTTCTTGTGGATTCTGGTGCTACTAGTAGTACTATATGTGAGGATTATTATAGTGGTCCAAGAGAGGATGCTGAGCCCTCTGTGGGAATTAATGGGATACTGACCAGATCTTATAAAACAGCTCCCCTCTCGATCCAACATCCATACCAGCATCAGTCGATGTTTACACACAGTTTTGGGATCATCCCACATTGTCCTGTCAATTTATTAGGGAGAGATTTGTTTGTTCTGTTACAGTTGCAATTGGGGCTTAGCAGCATGGGACACCTACATGTCACATTCCTCAGTTATGCCCATTTATGTTCCAAAGGATAATCGTTTTTTATATTTGGAATGCCAACCTCAGGATCCGCTACTTGATCCAGTACCTCCTGAGGTTTGGGCACATACTGACCAGGATGTTGGCCTTATCTCTTGTACACCATATAAGGCACTGCTTAAGCCCGGCGCTGCACCTGTTTACATTAAACAATACCCCCTTTCCGCAGAAAAAGAAAAGGGGATTGAGTCTATGTTGATGGAATTCCTAGAGGCAGGGGTAATTGAGGAAATTGTTTCCCCCTATAATACACCTATTAATCTAGTGAGAAAGGCAGATAATACCTTTAGGTTTGTCCAGGAGCTTAGAGCAGTAAATGCACAGATCATACCCATAGCCCCTGTGGTTCCAGACGTACCATCTCTGCTATCAGCTATTCCTGCCCATGCAGAGTTTTTCTCTGTTATTGATTGAAAGAATGCATTTTTTTCTGTCCAAGTTGGCAAGGAGACACGGCCACTATTTGCTTTCACATTTAAATTTTATTGGCAGAATGGGGTGGCTCTACTAATCAATGAGGATGGAATGGTGCTCAATATCTCAGTGTGAACTCCACATACCAAAAGGTTAATACAAAAAGATAGTCAAGAAAGATATGGCACTCATATATCCGGAAGACTGCTCAAACATTTGATTTTATTATATTCAAATACTGCAGGTCAAAAATTACCAAAAATCATACATCTAAAATCAACATACAAGATACGTAAATTGTAGTAGAAATACACAATAAAACCATTAAAACGTCACTAAAATGACGATTTTTATGTTGAAGGCTGAGGAATAGGGTATTCGTTGAACCTATGTGCCTAGCAGCAACTGTAGTCAGGTCATCGAATAAAGGTGATCGTTCAGGCTGGGTATCGATCTGACCATCACCATATATTCGATAGCCAAAAATTAAATAACCGCAATTCACATTATACTCTGGTTAACAGATATAATAGTCATACAAACCAGAATCTCGATTGGATGGTCACCAAATATTCGGCATTAGTAGTCGCCATTAAACATGTTGGAATGCATTTATATAATTTTCACAGATAGCAGGATGTGGTTTCAGTTCGATTATTGGCTGTGAGTTACAAGTGTTGTATCGATCCAACACTAGATATTTGGTCAGCTCACAAAGTCAATATTTGGTTATAGAAACACTGTATCAATTTCACAGATTAACTTGAATAATTCGGGATTCCAGCTCTCTGGTGGCGTCCCACCTCTTTATGAGCTGTACTACTCCCTTACCTCCAAAGCGCAAAAAAAAGCTTTCCTCTGGTCTCTGCTGTTTCAGCTTCCCTTGTGCTCAAATCCTGGGGTGCTCCAATTAAGATGGAGTGGAGAAGTGTGGCTCCAGGGAATTCTTTAGCAGGCACGAGGCAATCTGTTCTCAGCCAGCAGATAAGAGAGGTGCAGATCCTGATGGTCTGTAGCGTACGCAGAAATTGTGATATTAGAGGGTCCAAATTTCTCCCAGACGCGTTTCGAAGTCTCATGGGTTCTGACTTCTTCCTCAGTGGTTCTTCCACTGATATTGAAGAATATCCATACGCAACATATGTCGGCACAAAGACTGAGTGGATATGAAGTTTTGTTGCTATCTAATCCTCAACTTCATATCAAATACTCAGTAGCCACATTCGGTCCAATGGCTATACTGAATGCCCTACTTGGCTACAAGGGAGAGCAGGATGATTTGCCTCCTCCCCATGCATGTACTGAACTTATACATGAACATACCTCACCTAGGCCTGACTTACAGTCCACACCCATTGAAGGAGCACCTGATATTTTTGTGGATGGATCCTGTTCCCGCCCTAATGACAACACTTATCATGCAGGATACGCTGTGGTTCAGCTCCCTGATGTTATACTGGAATCGAATCCTATACCTTTTCAATTGGCCCAAGCAGCTGAACTGATTGCCCTCACTAGAGCTTGTTGTCTTTTTGAGGGGAGAGATGTAAATGTATACACCGATTCCAAGTATGCCTTTGGGGTTGTACATGATCATGGGGCAATCTGACAGAGTGGAGGCTTCATAGCTGCAGATGGGAGACAAATTTCACATTCCACCCTAGTACATGATCTCCTGGCCGCCATCCAATTACCAAGCAAAGTTGCTATTATCCATTGTAAGGCACATACTGGTCTCCAAACACACATAGCTAAAGGGAATGCCCTGGCTGATCAGGCAGCAAAGGAGGCTGCTATTAGAACGGCAGCAACAGTTCAAATGCCTTCCCTGGTTCCAAACATTACCCTTACTGACAATCTATTGCTCAACCTCCAGGATTTGGCTACCAGTAGCGACAAAATGGAATGGCAGTCGGTTGGTGCAGTACAAGACCCTAATACGGGTCTTCTCTGCAAAGAGGGGAAGCCATATATTCCAGTTGCAAGCGACCCAATTTTAATTGCACAGTATCATGGTCTTGGCCATAGGGGAGCACAGGCAACCACTGACCTCATTCAGAGAGATTTTTTTATACCAGGTCTTAGATCAAAGGTACAATGTTATGTTTCATGATGTATTATATGGATACACGAAAAATAGGCCCTAGTAAGACCCTCGGGATTTAACCCTCAAATACACCACTGGTCAAAAGACCAAAGAAAGTCCCTATAGGGGTCTACTAATTTGGAAAATAAAAGCCAAATACTTTATTTAGTTCATTTAAAAAGGGGAGTTAATACCCCACAAAAACCACACATTTTAAAACTATCAGGTGGCAATGCAAATTTGTGTAAGGATTTGCTTCTCTCTCATTTAATTTGAGAAAATATGTGTGCAGGTGGGTGGTTGGTGACAATTTACCACAATTGGATATACCCTATTGCTTGGTGTCCTGGGACCTGGGCCCAAGTTCCGGACACCGCTACACTGGTTGTCTCTACACTGGTACCAAACAGCACCACACTGATTCAACACACACAGAACTGTAGCCCTACTGATACGTGGGGTTTACACATTTGCTGCCAACTGAACTAAAACAAGCGCCTAACACTAGTCCCCACCCGACATGTTTCGCCGCGATGCAGCTTCGTCAGGGGTTCGGGGTATTAGCGTCGGCGCGCTGAACAAACAAGGGTTTTATGCCTTAGGTAACGCCCCAGTTTGTATGTTGCAGGGGACCCATTGGTCATATCCGTGTCTCCGAAATCACGTGTGCAGGCGCCTAGCGATGAGGTCACCACAGGCTGCATGCGTCCGGCCATAGTACTGTTTGAACAGCTGTTGTGCTATTGGTTGCGGCCGTCGGGGGCGTCGCTTGTATATGACGTGCACCGGCGCCCAGCGATGACCTCATCACCAGGCGTCCACTCACCCCGAGCCAGTCGTTGACGCCGTCTGATGACAGCGTGACCATCGTCATCACCTCACCACCTCCTCATGAGGGAAGTGGGAGTGGTTATCTCAAAAGATACAATGCCAGAACATACACTGGATACATGTTAGGTGAAATGACTGGATACAGGCAAATAGACATTATTTACTTAGATAGGGGGAGAGAAGAGCAAGATGAAGAGATACACATTATATTAACCATTTTATTAGGCTAACACCAGCGATTTATACACTATATATGATTCGCTGGTCAGAATTATGTAACTCCATTTGTCATATAGTATCTATCACCCTGCTCCATTTTACCACAGCATATATAGCCTTGTCGGCTCTAAAGAGAGGTTTTATAGGAATAATCTTGTCCCTTTATGGAATTTTATAGATTTATTTTATTTTTATAATTTTATCCTCTCATAGATGACAAAATTTCTTTTTTGCAGAATGTTATAATTTTTATTATTTACAAAAAGGCAGAAAAGGAGAAGCCTTCATTGAGGCCGGATGGAGTTTGACTTGACAGTCTATATATCCATTTGGCCTCTTCTCTTAGCAGTCTGATGTCCAGATTTCCAGATCTGGGGCCCAATTTGACTTGGGAGAGCCCCCAGAATTTCAGTACATCTATCCGGACATTGTGAATATATGACACATGTCTATATAGGGAAGTATCTTTTTTTGTGTTAATTGCACTAATGTGTCCCGAAATCCGTCTCCTCAGTTCCTGAACCGTCTTGCCAACATACAACTTTGGACATGTGCAGGAAGCTATATACACTAAACCACTGCTCTTACAGTTAAACCAGTCACGAATTTCATACTCCCTCCCATCAACTGGGTTCACAAATCTTTTAATCTTTGGTAGGAAGCTACAGAAGGAGCAACCACCACATGGATATGAACCGGTCACCTTCGATCTTAGCCAATTGCTGTTTTCCTGTCCTATTTTGGGAAGGAAACTATGTACCAATTGGTCCCTTAACCTTGGACCACGTCTAAAGGTGACACTAGGATGAGGTGGGAGCACCTGACGTAGATCTGGATCATTAAGGAGAATTTTCCAATATTTCCTTAGAATGTTTGTCATCAGTCGATGATGCCCATCAAAAGTACCTATACACCGGATGGTCTTGCTGTCCTGGGAGGTCACAGAGGGGGCAGTCCTGCATGAGATAAGGGAATCTCTTGTAAGGGTCTTTGCTCGATTAAAAGCCCTTTTAAGAACCTTTCGAGGGTATCCCCTATCTCATGCAGGACTGCCCCCTCTGTGACCTCCCAGGACAGCAAGACCAACCGGTGTATAGGTACTTTTGATGGGCATCATCGACTGATGACAAACATTCTAAGGAAATATTGGAAAATTCTCCTTAATGATCCAGATCTACGTCAGGTGCTCCCACCTCATCCTAGTGTCACCTTTAGACGTGGTCCAAGTTTAAGGGACCAATTGGTACATAGTTTCCTTCCCAAAATAGGACAGGAAAACAGCAATTGGCTAAGATCGAAGGTGACCGGTTCATATCCATGTGGTGGTTGCTCCTTCTGTAGCTTCCTACCAAAGATTAAAAGATTTGTGAACCCAGTTGATGGGAGGGAGTATGAAATTCGTGACTGGTTTAACTGTAAGAGCAGTGGTTTAGTGTATATAGCTTCCTGCACATGTCCCTAGTTGTATGTTGGCAAGACGGTTCAGGAACTGAGGAGACGGATTTCGGGACACATTAGTGCAATTAACACAAAAAAAGATACTTCCCTATATAGACATGTGTCATATATTCACAATGGCCGGATAGATGTACTGAAATTCTGGGGGCTCTCCCAAGTCAAATTGGGCCCCAGATCTGGAAATCTGGACATCAGACTGCTAAGAGAAGAGGCCAAATGGATATATAGACTGTCAAGTCAAACTCCATCCGGCCTCAATGAAGGCTTCTCCTTTTCTGCCTTTTTGTAAATAATAAAAATTATAACATTCTGCAAAAAAGAAATTTTGTCATCTATGAGAGGATAAAATTATAAAAATAAAATAAATCTATAAAATTCCATAAAGGGACAAGATTATTCCTATAAAACCTCTCTTTAGAGCCGACAAGGCTATATATGCTGTGGTAAAATGGAGCAGGGTGATAGATACTATATGACAAATGGAGTTACATAATTCTGACCAGCGAATCATATATAGTGTATAAATCGCTGGTGTTAGCTTAATAAAATGGTTAATATAATGTGTATCTCTTCATCTTGCTCTTTTCTCCCCCTATCTAAGTAAATAATGTCTATTTGCCTGTATCCAGTCATTTCACCTAACATGTATCCAGTGTATGTTCTGGCATTGTATCTTTTGAGATAACCATTCCCACATCCCTCATGAGGAGGTGGTGAGGTGATGACGATGGTCACGCTGTCATCAGACGGCGTCAACGACTGGCTCGGGGTGAGTGGACGCCTGGTGATGAGGTCATCGCTGGGCGCCGGTGCACGTCATATACGAGCGACGCCCCCGACGGCCGCAACCAATAGCACAACAGCTGTTCAAACAGTACTATGGCCGGACGCATGCAGCCTGTGGTGACCTCATCGCTAGGCGCCTGCACACGTGATTTCGGAGACACGCCCCCCCTTTGCGGATATGACCAATGGGTCCCCTGCAACCTACAAACTGGGGCGTTACCTAAGGCATAAAACCCTTGTTTGTTCAGCGCGCCGACGCTAATACCCCGAACCCCTGACGAAGCCGCATCGCGGCGAAACATGTCGGGTGGGGACTAGTGTTAGGCGCTTGTTTTAGTTCAGTTGGCAGCAAATGTGTAAACCCCACGTATCAGTAGGGCTACAGTTCTGTGTGTGTTGAATCAGTGTGGTGCTGTTTGGTACCAGTGTAGAGACAACCAGTGTAGCGGTGTCCGGAACTTGGGCCCAGGTCCCAGGACACCAAGCAATAGGGTATATCCAATTGTGGTAAATTGTCACCAACCACCCACCTGCACACATATTTTCTCAAATTAAATGAGAGAGAAGCAAATCCTTACACAAATTTGCATTGCCACCTGATAGTTTTAAAATGTGTGGTTTTTGTGGGGTATTAACTCCCCTTTTTAAATGAACTAAATAAAGTATTTGGCTTTTATTTTCCAAATTAGTAGACCCCTATAGGGACTTTCTTTGGTCTTATGATGTATTATATGTCTCAGAAACAACCCAAATAATTCAAAGTAGGTCCAACACCAGCATCTGAATTTCCCAACTTCACCATTCACTCACTTACAAATTGACTTCACTCATATCCGAAAGACAGCAAGAAAGCAGGAGTATGCCCTTGTAATTGTGGATCTGTTCTCTAGATGGCCGGAGGTCTTTCCTACCACCAATGAAACCACACAAATTGTGGTAAAAATGTTGTTACCTAGATGGGGGTGTCCTGTTCAAAATGACTCAGATAATGGCCTAGCTTTTGCATTCAGGGTATGTAAGGAGCTTTCCAAAGCCCTTAGGATTGACTGGAAGTTCCACCTCCCTTATCACCCGCAAAGTTCAGGGGTAGTAGAAAGAATGAATAGAACAATTAAAGAGAAAATAAGGAAAATTACTGGAGGCACATTCACTAATTGGAAAAAGTTCTTGCCTATAGCCCTAGCAGAAATTAGGATGCAGCCTAATAAGAATACTAGTTACTCACCATTTGAGGTCCTAATGGGAAGACCCTTCCCCACTCCCTGGGGTCCAAAGGCCCCTGTGATAGAAAAAGGGGATCTAGAAGTAGTACAGGTAGAATATATGAGTAAACTTGTAGAAACTTTAGATCAAATTGAACAAGATGTTGCTCGTGTCTCTCCTTTCTCTCCACAGGAACCTACGCATCCTTTATAACTAGGAGATGTGGTGATAGTCCAGCACCTGGCAAAAGGACAAAAACAGATTGAGTTCCCATTTGGACCACCCACCCAAATGGTAGCAGTCACCAGAACAGCGATTCTCACAGAAGAGGCTCCAATCTGGATTCACGCTAGCAGAGTGAAAGGGTCCCTGAGGTTTCTTCTCCGGTGACAGACAAAGACAAAGAGGGTGAAGCAGGTGTGAATTTCCTAAACAAAGAGGGGAACTCAGAAGAAGTTTCCTTAAAAAGTGCCTTGCCACAGGCTGAAGGTGATGACCCCACAATATTCTGGGAGATTTGTTTGTCTGCTAATAATTATTAATCTTTGTGTTTTCTTGCCAGTCTGGCTTATTACTACATGTATTTATCACCCAGAGGAAATGAGTTTCTTCTGCGGCGCACCAAATAATCGGTCAGTATATAAAAGAGCTCAGGAGTAGAGTTGAGCGAACACCTGGATGTTCGGGTTCGAGAAGTTCGGCCGAACTTCCCGAAAATGTTCGGGTTCGGGATCCGAACCCGATCCGAACTTCGTCCCGAACCCCATTGAAGTCAATGGGGACCCGAACTTTTCGGCACTAAAAAGGCTGTAAAACAGCCCAGGAAAGGGCTAGAGGGCTGCAAAAGACAGCAACATGTAGGTAAATCCCCTGCAAACAAATGTGGATAGGGAAATGAATTAAAATAAAAATTAAATAAATAAAAATTAACCAAAATCAATTGGAGAGAGGTCCCATAGCAGAGAATCTGGCTTCCCGTCACCCACCACTGGAACAGTCCATTCTCAGATATTTAGGCCCCGGAACCCAGGCAGAGGAGAGAGGTCCCGTAACAGAGAATCTGGCTTCATGTCAGCAGAGAATCAGTCTTCATGTCATAGCAGAGAATCAGGCTTCACGTCAGCCACCACTGCAACAGTCCATTGGCATATATATAGGCTCAGCACCCAGGCAGAGGAGAGAGGTCCCGTAACAGACAATCTGGCTTCATGTCAGCAGAGAATCAGTCTGCATGTCATAGCAGAGAATCAGGCTTCACGTCATCCACCACTGCAACAGTCCATTGTCATAAATTTAGGCCCAGCACCCAGGCAGAGGAGAGAGGTCCCGTAACAGAGGATCTGGCTTCATGTCAGCAGAGAATCAGTCTTCATGTCATAGCAGAGAATCAGGCTTCACGTCAGCCACCACTGTAAGAGTCCATTTTCATAAGTTTAGGCCCAGCACCCAGGCAGAGGAGAGAGGTCCCGTAACAGACAATCTGGCTTCATGTCAGCAGAGAATTAGTCTGCATGTCATAGCAGAGAATGAGGCTTCATGTCACCCACCACTGCAACAGTCCATTGGCATATATTTAGGCCCAGCACCCAGGCAGAGGAGAGAGGTCCTGTAACAGACAATCTGGCTTCATGTCAGCAGAGAATCAGTCTGCATGTCATAGCAGAGAATGAGGCTTCACGTCAGCCACCACTGCAACAGTCCATTGGCATATATTTAGGCCCAGCACACAGGCAGAGGAGAGAGGTCCCGTAACAGACAATCTGTCTTCATGTCAGCAGAGAATCAGTCTGCATGTCATAGCAGAGAATGAGGCTTCACGTCAGCCACCACTGCAACAGTCCATTGGCATATATTTAGGCCCAGCACACAGGCAGAGGAGAGAGGTCCCGTAACAGACAATCTGGCTTCATGTCAGCAGAAAATCAGTCTGCATGTCATAGCAGAGAATGAGGCTTCACGTCAGCCACCACTGCAACAGTCCATTGGCATATATTTAGGCCCAGCACCCAGGCAGAGGAGAGAGGTCCCATAACAGACAATCTGGCTTCATGTCAGCAGAGAATTAGTCTGCATGTCATAGCAGAGAATGAGGCTTCACATCACCCACCACTGTAAGAGTCCATTTTCATAAGTTTAGGCCCAGCACCCAGGCAGAGGAGAGAGGTCCCGTAACAGAGGATCTGGCTTCATGTCAGCAGAGAATCAGTCTTCATGTCATAGCAGAGAATCAGGCTTCACGTCAGTCACCACTGTAAGAGTCCATTTTCATAAGTTTAGGCCCAGCACCCAGGCAGAGGAGAGAGGTCCCGTAACAGAGGATCTGGGTTCATGTCAGCAGAGAATCAGTCTTCATGTCATAGCAGAGAATCAGGCTTCATGTCAGCCACCACTGTAAGAGTCCATTTTCATAAGTTTAGGCCCAGCACCCAGGCAGAGGAGAGAGGTCCCGTAACAGACAATCTGGCTTCATGTCAGCAGAGAATTAGTCTGCATGTCATAGCAGAGAATGAGGCTTCACGTCACCCACCACTGCAACAGTCCATTGGCATATATTTAGGCCCAGCACCCAGGCAGAGGAGAGAGGTCCCGTAACGGCGTCATCGCCACTGGCCATGTTGGTGGAGTACTCGAAACAGCGCAACAGGGCACAGAGGTCTCGCATGGAGGCCCAGTTATTGGTGGTGAAGTGGTGCTGTTCTGTAGTGCGACTGACCCGTGCGTGCTGCAGCTGAAACTCCACTATGGCCTGCTGCTGCTCGCACAGTCTGTCCAGCATGTGCAAGGTGGAGTTCCACCTGGTGGGCACGTCGCATATGAGGCGGTGAGCGGGAAGGCCGAAGTTACGCTGTAGCGCAGACAGGCGAGCAGCAGCAGGATGTGAACGCCGGAAGCGCGAACAGACGGCCCGCACTTTATGCAGCAGCTCTGACATGTCGGGGTAGTTGTGTATGAACTTCTGCACCACCAAATTCAGCACATGCGCCAAGCAAGGGATGTGCGTCAAATTGGCTAGTCCCAGAGCTGCAACGAGATTTCGCCCATTATCACACACCACCAGGCCGGGCTTGAGGCTCACCGGCAGCAACCACTCATTGGTCTGTTGTTCTATACCCCGCCACAACTCCTGTGCGGTGTGGGGCCTGTCCCCCAAACATATGAGTTTCAGAATGGCCTGCTGACGTTTACCCTGGGCTGTGCTGAAGTTGGTGGTGAAGGTGTGTGGCTGACTGGATGAGCAGGTGGAAGAAGAGGAGGAGGAAGCCGAGAAGGAGGAGGTGGCAACAGGAGGCAAAGAATGTTGCCCTGCGATCCTTGGCGGCGGAAGGACGTGCGCCAAACAGCTCTCCGCCTGGGGCCCAGCTGCCACTACATTTACCCAGTGTGCAGTTAGGGAGATATAGCGTCCCTGGCCGTGCTTACTGGTCCACGTATCTGTGGTTAGGTGCACCTTGCTACAGATGACGTTGCGCAGTGCACACTTGATTTTATCGGATACTTGGTTGTGCAGGGAAGGCACGGCTCTCTTGGAGAAGTAGTGGCGGCTGGGAACAACATACTGTGGGACAGCAAGCGACATGAGCTGTTTGAAGATGTCTGTGTCCACCAGCCTAAATGACA
This sequence comes from Bufo gargarizans, assembly GCF_014858855.1. Taxonomy (NCBI): domain Eukaryota; kingdom Metazoa; phylum Chordata; class Amphibia; order Anura; family Bufonidae; genus Bufo; species Bufo gargarizans. The sequence goes on from NC_058084.1 coordinate 305,332,043, forward strand.
GCATTTCATAGGCCAGTAGTTTAGAAATGCTGGCATTCAGGGCCAGGGATCGAGGGTGGCTAGGTGGGAATTTACGCTTTCTCTCAAATGTTTGTGAGATGGAGAGCTGAACGCTGGCGTGTGACATGGTTGAGACGCTTGGTGACGGAGGTGGTGGTGGTGGTGTTGGTGGTACATCCCCTGTTTGCTGGGCGGCAGGTGCCAACGTTCCTCCAGAGGCGGAGGAAGAGGCCGAGGCGGCAGCAGCAGAAGAGGTAGCAGGGGGAGCCTGAGTGACTTCCTTGGTTTTAAGGTGTTTACTCCACTGCAGTTCATGCTTTGCATGCAGGTGCCTGGTCATGCAGGTTGTGCTGAGGTTCAGAACGTTAATGCCTCGCTTCAGGCTCTGATAGCACAGCGTGCAAACCACTCGGGTCTTGTCGTCAGCACATTGTTTGAAGAAGTGCCATGCCAGGGAACTCCTTGAAGCTGCCTTTGGGGTGCTCGGTCCCAGATGGCGGCGGTCAGTAGCAGGCGGAGTCTCTTGGCTGCGGGTGTTCTGCTTTTGCCCACTGCTCCCTCTTTTGCTACGCTGTTGGCTCGGTCTCACCACTGCCTCTTCCTCCGAACTGTGAAAGTCAGTGGCACGACCTTCATTCCATGTGGGGTCTAGGACCTCATCGTCCCCTGCATCGTCTTCCACCCAGTCTTGATCCCTGACCTCCTGTTCAGTCTGCACACTGCAGAAAGACGCAGCAGTTGGCACCTGTGTTTCGTCATCATCAGAGACATGCTGATGTGGTATTCCCATGTCCTCATCATCAGGAAACATAAGTGGTTGTGCGTCAGTGCATTCTATGTCTTTCACCGCTGGGGAAGGGCTAGGTGGATGCCCTTGGGAAACCCTGCCAGCGGAGTCTTCAAACAGCATAAGAGACTGCTGCATAACTTGAGGCTGAGACAGTTTCCCTGGTATGCATGGGGGTGATGTGACAGACTGATGGGGTTGGTTTTCAGGCGCCATCTGTGCGCTTTCTGCAGAAGACTGGGTGGGAGATAATGTGAACGTGCTGGATCCACTGTCGGCCACCCAATTGACTAATGCCTGTACCTGCTCAGGCCTTACCATCCTTAGAACGGCATTGGGCCCCATCATATATCGCTGTAAATTCTGGCGGCTACTGGGACCTGAGGTAGTTGGTACACTAGGACGTGTGGATGTGGCAGAACGGCCACGTCCTCTCCCAGCACCAGAGGGTCCACTAACACCACCACGACCATGTCCACGTCCGCGTCCCTTACTAGATGTTTTCCTCATTGTTATGGTTCACCACAACAACAAAAATATTATTTGGCCCAATGTATTGTATTCAAATTCAGCGGGATATAAATTTGAGGCCTGTGTGACCGGTATGGATTTAGTGACAGAATTAGACTTGGAAATGCACAGTAGCGTGTGTGTGAAGTTATTCTGAATGACCCTATGTGCACCTTGAATATTATATACCCTTTTAGGGATAGATTTCAAATAGCTCTGATATAGCAGAAACCACTAAATTATGAAATTGCTAAATTGGGAATTGTATTTCAACCCAGAACAAAAAATGTGCTTTGACGGACACTAAATAACTTTCCCAGCCACAACAGGACAGCGGTAACGAGAGATTTAGCGGGATATAAATTTGAGGCCTAGTATTTAGGCGCTGGGTGACCGGTATGGATTTAGTGACAGAATTAGACTGGGAAATGCACAGTAGCGTGTGTGTGAAGTTATTCTGAATGACCCTATGTGCACTTTGAATATTATATACCCTTTTAGGGATAGATTTCAAATAGCTCTGATATAGCAGAAACCACTAAATTATGAAATTGCTAAATTGGGAATTGTATTTCAACCCAGAACAAAAAATGTGCTTTGACGGACACTAAATAACTTTCCCAGCCACAACAGGACAGCGGTAACGAGAGATTTAGCGGGATATAAATTTGAGGCCTAGTATTTAGGTGCTGGGTGACCGGTATGGATTTAGTGACAGAATTAGACTGGGATATGGCCAAAAAATAACCACACTATTGCTGGTTAAATGCACTTGGTGTGACAGCTTGACCAACCACACTACTGAGGGTTAAATGCACTTGGTGACGGGCGCAGCTTGCCCCTGATGTAGTATATGGCCAAAAAATTAACAGACTATTGCTGGTTAAATGCACTTGGTGTGACAGCTTGACCAACCACACTACTGAGGGTTAAATGCACTTGGTGACGGGCGCAGCTTGCCCCTGATGTAGTATATGGCCAAAAAATGAACAGACTATTGCTGGTTAAATGCACTTGGTGTGATAGCTTAACCAACCACACTACTGAGGGTTAAATGCACTTGGTGACGGGCGCAGCTTGCCCCTGATGTAGTATATGGCCAAAAAATGAACAGACTATTGCTGGTTAAATGCACTTGGTGACGGGCGCAGCTTGCCCCTGATTTAGTATATGGCCAAAAAATGAACAGACTATTGCTGGTTAAATGCACTTGGTGTGATAGCTTGACCAACCACACTACTGAGGGTTAAATGCACTTGGTGACGGGCGCAGCTTGCCCCTGATGTAGTATATGGCCAAAAAATGAACAGACTATTGCTGGTTAAATGCACTTGGTGTCACAGCTTGACCAACCACACTACTGAGGGCTAAATGCACTTGGTGACGGGCGCAGCTTGCCCCTGATGTAGTATATGGCCAAAAAATGAACAGACTATTGCTGGTTAAATGCACTTGGTGACGGGCGCAGCTTCCCCCTGATTTAGTATATGGCCAAAAAATGAACAGACTATTGCTGGTTAAATGCACTTGGTGTGATAGCTTGACCAACCACACTACTGAGGGTTAAATGCACTTGGTGACGGGCGCACCTTGCCCCTGATTTAGTATATGGCCAAAAAATAAACAGACTATTGCTGGTTAAATGCACTTGGTGTGACAGCTTCACCCTGATGTAGGCTTTAGCCAAAAAACAACCACACCATTGAGGGTTAAATGCACTTGGTGACAGGCGCAGCTTGCCCCTGATGTAGTATATGGCCAAAAAATGAACAGACTATTGCTGGTTAAATGCACTTGGTGTCACAGCTTGACCAACCACACTACTGAGGGTTAAATGCACTTGGTGACGGGCGCAGCTTGCCCCTGATGTAGTATATGGCCAAAAAATTAACAGACTATTGCTGGTTAAATGCACTTGGTGTGACAGCTTGACCAACCACACTACTGAGGGTTAAATGCACTTGGTGACGGGCGCAGCTTGCCCCTGATGTAGTATATGGCCAAAAAATGAACAGACTATTGCTGGTTAAATGCACTTGGTGTGATAGCTTAACCAACCACACTACTGAGGGTTAAATGCACTTGGTGACGGGCGCAGCTTGCCCCTGATGTAGTATATGGCCAAAAAATGAACAGACTATTGCTGGTTAAATGCACTTGGTGACGGGCGCAGCTTGCCCCTGATTTAGTATATGGCCAAAAAATGAACAGACTATTGCTGGTTAAATGCACTTGGTGTGATAGCTTGACCAACCACACTACTGAGGGTTAAATGCACTTGGTGACGGGCGCAGCTTGCCCCTGATGTAGTATATAGCCAAAAAATGAACAGACTATTGCTGGTTAAATGCACTTGGTGTCACAGCTTGACCAACCACACTACTGAGGGTTAAATGCACTTGGTGACGGGCGCAGCTTGCCCCTGATGTAGTATATGGCCAAAAAATGAACAGACTATTGCTGGTTAAATGCACTTGGTGACGGGCGCAGCTTGCCCCTGATTTAGTATATGGCCAAAAAATGAACAGACTATTGCTGGTTAAATGCACTTGGTGTGATAGCTTGACCAACCAAACTACTGAGGGTTAAATGCACTTGGTGACGGGCGCAGCTTGCCCCTGATGTAGTATATGGCCAAAAAATGAACAGACTATTGCTGGTTAAATGCACTTGGTGACGGGCGCAGCTTGCCCCTTATTTAGTATATGGCCAAAAAATGAACAGACTATTGCTGGTTAAATGCACTTGGTGTGATAGCTTGACCAACCACACTACTGAGGGTTAAATGCACTTGGTGACGGGCGCAGCTTGCCCCTGATGTAGTATATGGCCAAAAAATGAACAGACTATTGCTGGTTAAATGCACTTGGTGTGATAGCTTGACCAACCACACTACTGAGGGTTAAATGCACTTGGTGACGGGCGCAGCTTGCCCCTGATGTAGTATATGGCCAAAAAATGAACAGACTATTGCTGGTTAAATGCACTTGGTGACGGGCGCAGCTTGCCCCTGATTTAGTATATGGGCAAAAAATGAACAGACTATTGCTGGTTAAATGCACTTGGTGTGATAGCTTGACCAACCACACTACTGAGGGTTAAATGCACTTGGTGACGGGCGCAGCTTGCCCCTGATGTAGTATATGGCCAAAAAATGAACAGACTATTGCTGGTTAAATGCACTTGGTGTCACAGCTTGACCAACCACACTACTGAGGGTTAAATGCACTTGGTGACGGGCACAGCTTGCCCCTGATGTAGTGTATGGCCAAAAAATGAACAGACTATTGCTGGTTAAATGCACTTGGTGACGGGCGCAGCTTGCCCCTGATTTAGTATATGGCCAAAAAATGAACAGACTATTGCTGGTTAAATGCACTTGGTGTGATAGCTTGACCAACCACACTACTGAGGGTTAAATGCACTTGGTGACGGGCGCAGCTTGCCCCTGATGTAGTATATGGCCAAAAAATGAACAGACTATTGCTGGTTAAATGCACTTGGTGTGCATAGCTTGACCAACCACACTACTGAGGGTTAAATGCACTTGGTGACGGGCGCAGCTTGCCCCTGATGTAGTATATGGCCAAAAAATGAACAGACTATTGCTGGTTAAATGCACTTGTTGACGGGCGCAGCTTGCCCCTGATTTAGTATATGGCCAAAAAATGAACAGACTATTGCTGGTTAAATGCACTTGGTGTGATAGCTTGACCAACCACACTACTGAGGGTTAAATGCACTTGGTGACGGGCGCAGCTTGCCCCTGATTTAGTATATGGCCAAAAAATGAACAGACTATTGCTGGTTAAATGCACTTGGTGTCACAGCTTGACCAACCACACTACTGAGGGTTAAATGCACTTGGTGACGGGCGCAGCTTGCCCCTGATGTAGTATATGGCCAAAAAATGAACAGACTATTGCTGGTTAAATGCACTTGGTGTGATAGCTTGACCAACCACACTACTGAGGGTTAAATGCACTTGGTGACGGGCGCAGCTTGCCTCTGATGTAGTATATGGCCAAAAAATGAACAGACTATTGCTGGTTAAATGCACTTGGTGACGGGCGCAGCTTGCCCCTGATTTAGTATATGGGCCAAAAAATGAACAGACTATTGCTGGTTAAATGCACTTGGTGTGATAGCTTGACCAACCACACTACTGAGGGTTAAATGCACTTGGTGACGGGCGCAGCTTGCCCCTGATGTAGTATATGGCCAAAAAATGAACAGACTATTGCTGGTTAAATGCACTTGGTGTCACAGCTTGACCAACCACACTACTGAGGGTTAAATGCACTTGGTGACGGGCGCAGCTTGCCCCTGATGTAGTGTATGGCCAAAAAATGAACAGACTATTGCTGGTTAAATGCACTTGGTGACGGGCGCAGCTTGCCCCTGATTTAGTATATGGCCAAAAAATTAACAGACTATTGCTGGTTAAATGCACTTGGTGTGATAGCTTGACCAACCACACTACTGAGGGTTAAATGCACTTGGTGACGGGCGCAGCTTGCCCCTGATGTAGTATATGGCCAAAAAATGAACAGACTATTGCTGGTTAAATGCACTTGTTGACGGGCGCAGCTTGCCCCTGATTTAGTATATGGCCAAAAAATGAACAGACTATTGCTGGTTAAATGCACTTGGTGTGATAGCTTGACCAACCACACTACTGAGGGTTAAATGCACTTGGTAACGGGCGCAGCTTGCCCCTGATTTAGTATATGGCCAAAAAATGAACAGACTATTGCTGGTTAAATGCACTTGGTGTCACAGCTTGACCAACCACACTACTGAGGGTTAAATGCACTTGGTGACGGGCGCAGCTTGCCCCTGATGTAGTATATGGCCAAAAAATGAACAGACTATTGCTGGTTAAATGCACTTGGTGTGATAGCTTGACCAACCACACTACTGAGGGTTAAATGCACTTGGTGACGGGCGCAGCTTGCCCCTGATGTAGTATATGGCCAAAAAATGAACAGACTATTGCTGGTTAAATGCACTTGGTGACGGGCGCAGCTTGCCCCTGATTTAGTATATGGCCAAAAAATTAACAGACTATTGCTGGTTAAATGCACTTGGTGTGATAGCTTGACCAACCACACTACTGAGGGTTAAATGCACTTGGTGACGGGCGCAGCTTGCCCCTGATGTAGTATATGGCCAAAAAATGAACAGACTATTGCTGGTTAAATGCACTTGGTGTGATAGCTTGACCAACCACACTACTGAGGGTTAAATGCACTTGGTGACGGGCGCAGCTTGCCCCTGATGTAGTATATGGCCAAAAATGAACAGACTATTGCTGGTTAAATGCACTTGTTGACGGGTGCAGCTTGCCCCTGATTTAGTATATGGCCAAAAAATGAACAGACTATTGCTGGTTAAATGCACTTGGTGTGATAGCTTGACCAACCACACTACTGAGGGTTAAATGCACTTGGTGACGGGCGCACCTTGCCCCTGATTTAGTATATGGCCAAAAAATAAACAGACTATTGCTGGTTAAATGCACTTGGTGTGACAGCTTCACCCTGATGTAGGCTTTAGCCAAAAAACAACCACACCATTGAGGGTTAAATGCACTTGGTGACAGGCGCAGCTTGCCCCTGATGTAGTATATGGCCAAAAAATGAACAGACTATTGCTGGTTAAATGCACTTGGTGTGACAGCTTGACCAACCACACTACTGAGGGTTAAATGCACTTGGTGACGGGCGCAGCTTGCCCCTGATGTAGTATATGGCCAAAAAATTAACAGACTATTGCTGGTTAAATGCACTTGGTGTGACAGCTTGACCAACCACACTACTGAGGGTTAAATGCACTTGGTGACGGGCGCAGCTTGCCCCTGATGTAGTATATGGCCAAAAAATGAACAGACTATTGCTGGTTAAATGCACTTGGTGTGATAGCTTGACCAACCACACTACTGAGGGTTAAATGCACTTGGTGACGGGCGCAGCTTGCCCCTGATGTAGTATATGGCCAAAAAATGAACAGACTATTGCTGGTTAAATGCACTTGGTGACGGGCGCAGCTTGCCCCTGATTTAGTATATGGCCAAAAAATGAACAGACTATTGCTGGTTAAATGCACTTGGTGTGATAGCTTGACCAACCACACTACTGAGGGTTAAATGCACTTGGTGACGGGCGCAGCTTGCCCCTGATGTAGTATATAGCCAAAAAATGAACAGACTATTGCTGGTTAAATGCACTTGGTGTCACAGCTTGACCAACCACACTACTGAGGGTTAAATGCACTTGGTGACGGGCGCAGCTTGCCCCTGATGTAGTATATGGCCAAAAAATGAACAGACTATTGCTGGTTAAATGCACTTGGTGACGGGCGCAGCTTGCCCCTGATTTAGTATATGGCCAAAAAATGAACAGACTATTGCTGGTTAAATGCACTTGGTGTGATAGCTTGACCAACCAAACTACTGAGGGTTAAATGCACTTGGTGACGGGCGCAGCTTGCCCCTGATGTAGTATATGGCCAAAAAATGAACAGACTATTGCTGGTTAAATGCACTTGGTGACGGGCGCAGCTTGCTACTGATTTAGTATATGGCCAAAAAATGAACAGACTATTGCTGGTTAAATGCACTTGGTGTGATAGCTTGACCAACCACACTACTGAGGGTTAAATGCACTTGGTGACGGGCGCACCTTGCCCCTGATTTAGTATATGGCCAAAAAATAAACAGACTATTGCTGGTTAAATGCACTTGGTGTGACAGCTTCACCCTGATGTAGGCTTTAGCCAAAAAACAACCACACCATTGAGGGTTAAATGCACTTGGTGACAGGCGCAGCTTGCCCCTGATGTAGTATATGGCCAAAAAATGAACAGACTATTGCTGGTTAAATGCACTTGGTGTGACAGCTTGACCAACCACACTACTGAGGGTTAAATGCACTTGGTGACGGGCGCAGCTTGCCCCTGATGTAGTATATGGCCAAAAAATTAACAGACTATTGCTGGTTAAATGCACTTGGTGTGACAGCTTGACCAACCACACTACTGAGGGTTAAATGCACTTGGTGACGGGCGCAGCTTGCCCCTGATGTAGTATATGGCCAAAAAATGAACAGACTATTGCTGGTTAAATGCACTTGGTGTGATAGCTTAACCAACCACACTACTGAGGGTTAAATGCACTTGGTGACGGGCGCAGCTTGCCCCTGATGTAGTATATGGCCAAAAAATGAACAGACTATTGCTGGTTAAATGCACTTGGTGACGGGCGCAGCTTGCCCCTGATTTAGTATATGGCCAAAAAATGAACAGACTATTGCTGGTTAAATGCACTTGGTGTGATAGCTTGACCAACCACACTACTGAGGGTTAAATGCACTTGGTGACGGGCGCAGCTTGCCCCTGATGTAGTATATGGCCAAAAAATGAACAGACTATTGCTGGTTAAATGCACTTGGTGACGGGCGCAGCTTGCCCCTGATTTAGTATATGGCCAAAAAATGAACAGACTATTGCTGGTTAAATGCACTTGGTGTGATAGCTTGACCAACCACACTACTGAGGGTTAAATGCACTTGGTGACGGGCGCAGCTTGCCCCTGATGTAGTATATGGCCAAAAAATAACAGGACTATTGCTGGTTAAATGCACTTGGTGTCACAGCTTGACCAACCACACTACTGAGGGTTTAAATGCACTTGGTGACGGGCGCAGCTTGCCCCTGATGTAGTATATGGCCAAAAAATGAACAGACTATTGCTGGTAAATGCACTTGGTGACGGGCGCAGCTTGCCCCTGATGTAGTATATGGCCAAAAAATGAACAGACTATTGCTGGTTAAATGCACTTGGTGTGACAGCTTGACCAACCACACTACTGAGGGTTAAATGCACTTGGTGACGGGCGCAGCTTGCCCCTGATGTAGTATATGGCCAAAAAATGAACAGACTATTGCTGGTTAAATCACTTGGTGTGACAGCTTGACCAACCACACTACTGAGGGTTAAATGCACTTGGTGACGGGCGCAGCTTGCCCCTGATGTAGTATATGGCCAAAAAATGAACAGACTATTGCTGGTTAAATGCACTTGGTGTCATAGCTTGAACCAACCACACTACTGAGGGTTAAATGCACTTGGTGACGGGCGCAGCTTGCCCCTGATGTAGTATATGGCCAAAAAATGAACAGACTATTGCTGGTTAAATGCACTTGGTGACGGGCGCAGCTTGCCCCTGATTTAGTATATGGCCAAAAAATGAACAGACTATTGCTGGTTAAATGCACTTGGTGTGATAGCTTGACCAACCACACTACTGAGGGTTAAATGCACTTGGTGACGGGCGCAGCTTGCCCCTGATGTAGTATATAGCCAAAAAATGAACAGACTATTGCTGGTTAAATGCACTTGGTGTCACAGCTTGACCAACCACACTACTGAGGGTTAAATGCACTTGGTGACGGGCGCAGCTTGCCCCTGATGTAGTATATGGCCAAAAAATGAACAGACTATTGCTGGTTAAATGCACTTGGTGACGGGCGCAGCTTGCCCCTGATTTAGTATATGGCCAAAAAATGAACAGACTATTGCTGGTTAAATGCACTTGGTGTGATAGCTTGACCAACCAAACTACTGAGGGTTAAATGCACTTGGTGACGGGCGCAGCTTGCCCCTGATGTAGTATATGGCCAAAAAATGAACAGACTATTGCTGGTTAAATGCAATTGGTGACGGGCGCAGCTTGCCCCTTATTTAGTATATGGCCAAAAAATGAACAGACTATTGCTGGTTAAATGCACTTGGTGTGATAGCTTGACCAACCACACTACTGAGGGTTAAATGCACTTGGTGACGGGCGCAGCTTGCCCCTGATGTAGTATATGGCCAAAAAATGAACAGACTATTGCTGGTTAAATGCACTTGGTGTGATAGCTTGACCAACCACACTACTGAGGGTTAAATGCACTTGGTGACGGGCGCAGCTTGCCCCTGATGTAGTATATGGCCAAAAATGAACAGACTATTGCTGGTTAAATGCACTTGGTGACGGGCGCAGCTTGCCCCTGATTTAGTATATGGGCAAAAAATGAACAGACTATTGCTGGTTAAATGCACTTGGTGTGATAGCTTGACCAACCACACTACTGAGGGTTAAATGCACTTGGTGACGGGCGCAGCTTGCCCCTGATGTAGTATATGGCCAAAAAATGAACAGACTATTGCTGGTTAAATGCACTTGGTGTCACAGCTTGACCAACCACACTACTGAGGGTTAAATGCACTTGGTGACGGGCACAGCTTGCCCCTGATGTAGTGTATGGCCAAAAAATGAACAGACTATTGCTGGTTAAATGCACTTGGTGACGGGCGCAGCTTGCCCCTGATTTAGTATATGGCCAAAAAATGAACAGACTATTGCTGGTTAAATGCACTTGGTGTGATAGCTTGACCAACCACACTACTGAGGGTTAAATGCACTTGGTGACGGGCGCAGCTTGCCCCTGATGTAGTATATGGCCAAAAAATGAACAGACTATTGCTGGTTAAATGCACTTGGTGTCACAGCTTGACCAACCACACTACTGAGGGTTAAATGCACTTGGTGACGGGCGCAGCTTGCCCCTGATGTAGTATATGGCCAAAAAATGAACAGACTATTGCTGGTTAAATGCACTTGGTGACGGGCGCAGCTTGCCCCTGATTTAGTATATGGCCAAAAAATGAACAGACTATTGCTGGTTAAATGCACTTGGTGTGATAGCTTGACCAACCACACTACTGAGGGTTAAATGCACTTGGTGACGGGCGCAGCTTGCCCCTGATGTAGTATATGGCCAAAAAATGAACAGACTATTGCTGGTTAAATGCACTTGGTGTCACAGCTTGACCAACCACACTACTGAGGGTTAAATGCACTTGGTGACGGGCGCAGCTTGCCCCTGATGTAGTATATGGCCAAAAAATGAACAGACTATTGCTGGTTAAATGCACTTGGTGTGATAGCTTGACCAACCACACTACTGAGGGTTAAATGCACTTGGTGACGGGCGCAGCTTGCCTCTGATGTAGTATATGGCCAAAAAATGAACAGACTATTGCTGGTTAAATGCACTTGGTGACGGGCGCAGCTTGCCCCTGATTTAGTATATGGGCAAAAAATGAACAGACTATTGCTGGTTAAATGCACTTGGTGTGATAGCTTGACCAACCACACTACTGAGGGTTAAATGCACTTGGTGACGGGCGCAGCTTGCCCCTGATGTAGTATATGGCCAAAAAATGAACAGACTATTGCTGGTTAAATGCACTTGGTGTCACAGCTTGACCAACCACACTACTGAGGGTTAAATGCACTTGGTGACGGGCGCAGCTTGCCCCTGATGTAGTGTATGGCCAAAAAATGAACAGACTATTGCTGGTTAAATGCACTTGGTGACGGGCGCAGCTTGCCCCTGATTTAGTATATGGCCAAAAAATTAACAGACTATTGCTGGTTAAATGCACTTGGTGTCATAGCTTGACCAACCACACTACTGAGGGTTAAATGCACTTGGTGACGGGCGCAGCTTGCCCCTGATGTAGTATATGGCCAAAAAATGAACAGACTATTGCTGGTTAAATGCACTTGGTGACGGGCGCAGCTTGCCCCTGATTTAGTATATGGCCAAAAAATGAACAGACTATTGCTGGTTAAATGCACTTGGTGTGATAGCTTGACCAACCACACTACTGAGGGTTAAATGCACTTGGTGACGGGCGCAGCTTGCCCCTGATGTAGTATATGGCCAAAAAATGAACAGACTATTGCTGGTTAAATGCACTTGGTGTCACAGCTTGACCAACCACACTACTGAGGGTTAAATGCACTTGGTGACGGGCGCAGCTTGCCCCTGATGTAGTATATGGCCAAAAAATGAACAGACTATTGCTGGTTAAATGCACTTGGTGTGATAGCTTGACCAACCACACTACTGAGGGTTAAATGCACTTGGTGACGGGCGCAGCTTGCCCCTGATGTAGTATATGGCCAAAAAATGAACAGACTATTGCTGGTTAAATGCACTTGGTGACGGGCGCAGCTTGCCCCTGATTTAGTATATGGCCAAAAAATTAACAGACTATTGCTGGTTAAATGCACTTGGTGTGATAGCTTGACCAACCACACTACTGAGGGTTAAATGCACTTGGTGACGGGCGCAGCTTGCCCCTGATGTAGTATATGGCCAAAAAATGAACAGACTATTGCTGGTTAAATGCACTTGGTGTGATAGCTTGACCAACCACACTACTGAGGGTTAAATGCACTTGGTGACGGGCGCAGCTTGCCCCTGATGTAGTATATGGCCAAAAAATGAACAGACTATTGCTGGTTAAATGCACTTGTTGACGGGCGCAGCTTGCCCCTGATTTAGTATATGGCCAAAAAATGAACAGACTATTGCTGGTTAAATGCACTTGGTGTGATAGCTTGACCAACCACACTACTGAGGGTTAAATGCACTTGGTACGGGCGCAGCTTGCCCCTGATTTAGTATATGGCCAAAAAATGAACAGACTATTGCTGGTTAAATGCACTTGGTGTCACAGCTTGACCAACCACACTACTGAGGGTTAAATGCACTTGGTGACGGGCGCAGCTTGCCCCTGATGTAGTATATGGCCAAAAAATGAACAGACTATTGCTGGTTAAATGCACTTGGTGTGATAGCTTGACCAACCACACTACTGAGGGTTAAATGCACTTGGTGACGGGCGCAGCTTGCCCCTGATGTAGTATATGGCCAAAAATGAACAGACTATTGCTGGTTAAATGCACTTGGTGACGGGCGCAGCTTGCCCCTGATTTAGTATATGGGCAAAAAATGAACAGACTATTGCTGGTTAAATGCACTTGGTGTGATAGCTTGACCAACCACACTACTGAGGGTTAAATGCACTTGGTGACGGGCGCAGCTTGCCCCTGATGTAGTATATGGCCAAAAAATGAACAGACTATTGCTGGTTAAATGCACTTGGTGTCACAGCTTGACCAACCACACTACTGAGGGTTAAATGCACTTGGTGACGGGCGCAGCTTGCCCCTGATGTAGTGTATGGCCAAAAAATGAACAGACTATTGCTGGTTAAATGCACTTGGTGACGGGCGCAGCTTGCCCCTGATTTAGTATATGGCCAAAAAATTAACAGACTATTGCTGGTTAAATGCACTTGGTGTGATAGCTTGACCAACCACACTACTGAGGGTTAAATGCACTTGGTGACGGGCGCAGCTTGCCCCTGATGTAGTATATGGCCAAAAAATGAACAGACTATTGCTGGTTAAATGCACTTGTTGACGGGCGCAGCTTGCCCCTGATTTAGTATATGGCCAAAAAATGAACAGACTATTGCTGGTTAAATGCACTTGGTGTGATAGCTTGACCAACCACACTACTGAGGGTTAAATGCACTTGGTAACGGGCGCAGCTTGCCCCTGATTTAGTATATGGCCAAAAAATGAACAGACTATTGCTGGTTAAATGCACTTGGTGTCGACAGCTTGACCAACCACACTACTGAGGGTTAAATGCACTTGGTGACGGGCGCAGCTTGCCCCTGATGTAGTATATGGCCAAAAATGAACAGACTATTGCTGGTTAAATGCACTTGGTGTCACAGCTTGACCAACCACACTACTGAGGGTTAAATGCACTTGTGACGGGCGCAGCTTGCCCCTGATGTAGTATATGGCCAAAAAATGAACAGACTATTGCTGGTTAAATGCACTTGGTGACGGGCGCAGCTTGCCCCTGATTTAGTATATGGCCAAAAAATGAACAGACTATTGCTGGTTAAATGCACTTGGTGTGATAGCTTGACCAACCACACTACTGAGGGTTAAATGCACTTGGTGACGGGCGCAGCTTGCCCCTGATGTAGTATATGGCCAAAAAATAAACAGACTATTGCTGGTTAAATGCACTTGGTGTCACAGCTTGACCAACCACACTACTGAGGGTTAAATGCACTTGGTGACGGGCGCAGCTTGCCCCTGATGTAGTATATGGCCAAAAAATGAACAGACTATTGCTGGTTAAATGCACTTGGTGTGATAGCTTGACCAACCACACTACTGAGGGTTAAATGCACTTGGTAACGGGCGCAGCTTGCCCCTGATTTAGTATATGGCCAAAAAATGAACAGACTATTGCTGGTTAAATGCACTTGGTGTCACAGCTTGACCAACCACACTACTGAGGGTTAAATGCACTTGGTGACGGGCGCAGCTTGCCCCTGATGTAGTATATGGCCAAAAAATGAACAGACTATTGCTGGTTAAATGCACTTGGTGTGATAGCTTGACCAACCACACTACTGAGGGTTAAATGCACTTGGTGACGGGCGCAGCTTGCCCCTGATGTAGTATATGGCCAAAAAATGAACAGACTATTGCTGGTTAAATGCACTTGGTGACGGGCGCAGCTTGCCCCTGATTTAGTATATGGGCAAAAAATGAACAGACTATTGCTGGTTAAATGCACTTGGTGTGATAGCTTGACCAACCACACTACTGAGGGTTAAATGCACTTGGTGACGGGCGCAGCTTGCCCCTGATGTAGTATATGGCCAAAAAATGAACAGACTATTGCTGGTTAAATGCACTTGGTGTCACAGCTTGACCAACCACACTACTGAGGGTTAAATGCACTTGGTGACGGGCGCAGCTTGCCCCTGATGTAGTGTATGGCCAAAAAATGAACAGACTATTGCTGGTTAAATGCACTTGGTGACGGGCGCAGCTTGCCCCTGATTTAGTATATGGCCAAAAAATTAACAGACTATTGGTGGTTAAATGCACTTGGTGTGATAGCTTGACCAACCACACTACTGAGGGTTAAATGCACTTGGTGACGGGCGCAGCTTGCCCCTGATGTAGTATATGGCCAAAAAATGAACAGACTATTGCTGGTTAAATGCACTTGGTGTGATAGCTTGACCAACCACACTACTGAGGGTTAAATGCACTTGGTGACGGGCGCAGCTTGCCCCTGATGTAGTATATGGCCAAAAACACTGCCCGAACCCCTGAGGACGCCGGTATTCGGCGAAACATGTCGGGGGGCAGCGTGAGGCTCTAATTTTAAACAGCAGTCACTAGTGTCTTAGTAAACGTAGGAATCCTAGATACAGTACCGATAATATAGTCAGGCAAACGCGTAGCCTGCTGTGGCAACTTGAGCATCTAGATATTGAAGTGACAAATAAAGGCCAGTGACACTGAAAATTTTAAACACTATTGTTATGTCGGTATATTACCAAATCACTTTTATTTTTATTTGAGAGAAATTAAAAGTTAAGTCTTAAGACTATTGGTAGGTGCAGGGAAAAATAGGTTAATAAAGTCCTAAAGGACATCAGTTAAAAGTTAGTTGTTAGTCCAACATACCTTAACCCTGCACTTAAAGGGAAAACGTAGAATGTTGATATTGATGTAGTATATGGCCAAAAAATAAACAGACTATTGCTGGTTAAATGCACTTGGTGTGACAGCTTCACCCTGATGTAGACTTTAGCCAAAAAACAACCACACCATTGATGGTTAAATGCACTTGGTGACAGGCGCAGCTTGCCCCTGATGTAGTATATGGCCAAAAAATAAACAGACTATTGCTGGTTAAATGCACTTGGTGTGACAGCTTCACCCTGATGTAGGCTTTAGCCAAAAAACAACCACACCATTGAGGGTTAAATGCACTTGGTCGCAGCTTGTGCTGGCGCACCACAAGACACAAAATGGCCGTTGATCACCCCAGAAAAATGTGACTGACAAACGGTCTGGGCAGCCTAAAAACAGTGAGCAATTGAGGATCAGCAGCTCAATGATCCACTGTTGCAGATCGATCAGTTAATCAAGTCCTTTGGAGGAGTTAATCTGCCTAATCTTGCCCTACTGTCGCAGCCGCAACCTCTCCCTACGCTAATCAGAGCAGAGTGACGGGCGGCGCTATGTGACTCCAGCTTAAATAGAGGCTGGGTCACATGGTGCTCTGGCCAATCACAGCCATGCCAATAGTAGGCATGGCTGTGATGGCCTCTTGGGGCAAGTAGTATGACGCTTGTTGATTGGCTGCTTTGCAGCCTTTCAAAAAGCGCCAAGAAAGCGTCACAAAAGCGCCAAGAAAGCGACGAACACCGAACCCGAACCCAGACTTTTACGAAAATGTCCGGGTTCGGGTCCGTGTCACGGACACCCCAAAATTCGGTACGAACCCGAACTATACAGTTCGAGTTCGCTCATCCCTACTCAGGAGCAAGATCCCTTGGCTCCTATCCCCTTTTATTCTGAACAGAATAGTATAGTCAGGATGGCAAATGCCCTAAATGTTAGTTCATGGTGCCTTAAAGACTTACAGCGCCCACGGGATCTTATACAAACATGTGTTATTGCTGCACCTACACCCGATTAATCCGTCCTTGAAGTCTGGTCGAAGGCTAACAATACACAATCTTTTATTCCCTTGTATGACTTCTGTGGGGAGTGTCAGAAATTTGGAAATAGCAGCGATAATATTAGAATAACTACTATTAACATGACTGCAGCAGAAACTTGTTTTACCTTTTCCCAGGATATGATTTTATATTGTGATAATAGAGACATAAAAAGTGGATTACCTAAGAATAGTGTATATGATTATATTGACGACACCTGTAAAAAGAATAGTAGACTTGCTAGCTCCCTGGATAATTCCATGAGTTGTAATAAGACCATTGTGACTCCCAGTTTTATCTATAATATAATGCTTGCTAAATGATGTTTTTTGTCTTGTGGTAACAGCACCTACAATTACATTCCTGCTAATGTTATTGGAGGTCCCTGTGCGTTATCCAGGCTGACTTTGGCTCTTCCCAGTCAACCCCCTATCAGGAGAGCTTACAGATCAGTTACCAAGACTTTATCAGAAGACTGTGACTCTACTTTACCCCTTCTCAGCCGTACAGAATATACAAGTTTGGGCGCCTCTATATTAGGAGTGCCTGGACTGGCTATATATAATACTCGTACTATAAATTCTATTGCATGTGACTTAGCTAAATCTCTGAATCATACCTCTATCGCCTTATCAGACATGCTTTTAGATATACAAGGCATAAGAGGAGCAGTTCTAGAAAATATATTTGCTGTAGATTATCTGTTACTTAAACATTATATAGGATGTCAAGATTTTAAAGGAATGTGTTGTTTTAATTTACAGTCATGTGAAAAAATTAGGACACCCTTTGAAAGCATGTGGTTTTTTGTAACATTTTTAATAAAAGGTTATTTCATCTCCGTTTCAACAATACAGAGAGATTAAAGTAATCCAACTAAACAAAGAAAACTGAAGAAAAGTCTTTTCAAGATCTTCTGTAAATGTCATTCTACAAAAATGCCTATTCTAACTGAGGAAAAAGATAGGACACCCTCACATGTATTCCCTCTTAAATTGGCTCAGATCTCACACAGGTATATCACACCAGGTGCACATAATTAGTAGATCGTTACTCTGCATGTTGAATGAGGCTTGCCCTATTTAAACCTCAGACATTTAGTTTGGTGTGCTCCTGACTGTTGAAGTGAGAGTGAGCACCATGGTGAGAGCAAAAGAGCTGTCAGAGGACTTCAGAAAAAAGATTGTAGCAGCCTATGAGTCTGGGAAGGGATTTAAAAAGATCTCAAAAGATTTTGAAATCAGCCATTCCACTGTCCGGAAGATAGTCTACAAGTGGAGGGCTTTCAAAACAACTGCCAACATGCCCAGGACTGGTCGCCCCAGCAAGTTCACCCCAAGAGCAGACCGCAAGATGCTAAAAGAGGTCTCCAAAAACCCTAAAGTGTCATCTCGAGAACTACAGCAGGCTCTGGCTACTGTTGATGTAGAAGTACATGCCTCTACAATCAGAAAGAGACTGTACAAGTTTAACTTGCATGGGAGGTGTGCAAGGAAGAAACCTTTGCTTTCCAAGAGAAACATCGAGGCCAGACTGACATTTGCCAGAGATAAAGTTGACAAAGACCAGGACTTCTGGAATAATGTTCTTTGGACAGATGAGTCCAAAATTGAATTATTTGGACACAACAGCAGAGGACATGTTTGGCGTAAACCAAACACAGCATTCCAAGAAAAGAACCTCATACCAACTGTGAAGCATGGAGGTGGAAGTGTCATGGTTTGGGGCTGCTTTGCTGCAGCAGGACCTGGTCAGCTCACCATCATAGAATCCACGATGAATTCTACTGTGTATCAGAAGGTGCTTGAAGAACATGTGAGACCATCAGTTAGAAAATTAAAGCTGAAGCGGAACTGGACCATGCAACATGACAATGACCCAAAACATACTAGTAAATCAACCAAAGATTGGCTGAAAAAGAAGAAATGGAGAGTCCTGGAATGGCCAAGTCAAAGTCCAGATTTGAATCCCATTGAGATGCTGTGGGGTGACTTGAAAAGGGCTGTACGTGCAAGAAACCCCTCAAACATCTCACAGCTGAAAAAGTTCTGCATTGAGGAGTGGGGTAAAATTTCCTCAGACCGATGTCGAAGACTGGTAGATGGCTACAAGAACCGTCTCACTGCAGTTATTTCAGCCAAAGGAGGTAACACTCGCTATTAGGGGCAAGGGTGTCCTATCTTTTTCCTCAGTTAGAATAGGCATTTTTGTAGAATGACATTTACAGAAGATCTTGAAAAGACTTTTCTTCAGTTTTCTTTGTTTAGTTGGATTACTTTAATCTCTCTGTATTGTTGAAACGGAGATGAAATAACCTTTTATTAAAAATGTTACAAAAAACCACATGCTTTCAAAGGGTGTCCTAATTTTTTCACATGACTGTATCTGATCATTCCAGATCAATCCAGTCCCATATTCAAGCATTACATGAAATTGCTAATAATATCAGGAAAGATGTTGAGTCATCCTCTTGGTGGGACTGGTTATTGAGCTGGCTGTCGGATTTGAGTTGGTTTAGAACATTATTTATCAGTATTATAATTATAATTGCTTCCTTGATTGTTATTTGTTGTTGCATCCATTGTATTACCTCCCTCATACAGATGTTTTGTGTAATGTGTTCAAAACCCACAGACCCTGGACAATCATATGCTACTTACCTCTCTATGAGAGAGAAAAGATGAGTCATATTCATGACTTAAGAGGGGATTGGAAGGGTTAAAAAGAATTAGCTGTATAATCTGTATGAAGGACAGGAGGTTGGGTGACATCATATTGAAGGGTGACTATATATACATTTACCTCCTGTCTTTATAAGGAAAAGTTTCTAGTCAGCATTATTATAATAAGAGCTGCCTGTCTGTATAAGGAACTGCTACTATTGTAATGAGAGCTGTAGCTATTCTTGTATGTATGCATGAATGTATATAAGACCCATGTATGACAAGCAATAAATAGAACTGTTACTGACATCATACCGCATTTGTCACTGACAAGTTCTCCAGACGTCTGTCTTCGGGGACAAAGGAAGGAATCAAGGTGCATTGAGAAGGAAAATACACTTTCAGAGGTGTGGCCGGCCTTCACTCTAGCTGCCTAAGCCCGCCCAGCCTTAGCAGCAGAAAACCAGGAAGTGAACAGCTAGCTGGCAGCAATTGAGGATGAAGTAGCAAGATGGGAATACCCCTTTAACCTTTTGGATTGCAAATTATTTATACCCCAAATCAGGTATGGACTTTGTCTCAGGACTATGTCATGGACTGCATTGCCCCAAATATGAGATCACCACACATTTTGTCCCAGTCATGTAAAGAAGAACAATGCCAATTATTTCATTTTGATATCTTGTGCGATAATATGCAATACCTTAATGTGAAATATGCAAAATGTGTATGTGATAAATTGCCTAGAATGTGTTGTTGTGCATAACCCTTTCTTACAGGAGTTTATTGAAGTGTCATGATAGTACTTTGCAATATTTATATCCATATTTGTATTGACGGCGTAGAGATCCACAGCTTCAGTCACTGCAAACGTCGAGGACGACTTACCTTTTAGCAGGGGCATATGCAGCGTATATATATATATATATATATATATATATATATATATATGTCTTTATTTGCATTTTATGGTATTTTTTATAATCAGACTGGCAAGTTCATTTGCATCCATTCGCCCTAGGTGGTGTGTTGGCTCCACATAATACATATAGCTTGGGTGTGTCTAGAGAGGAGGTAAGTCTGAGTTAGTTGAAGGAGGAGAGTGAGAGGTGAAGAAGCAAGTTCATGGAGGAGAGAAACAGGCATTGTTCAACATGTAGTCTGCTATTTCTACTCCTTGGTCATGTCCAGGCTAAGGGTGTACACCTAACATTTATCTACACCTAACAGGGAGTACACCTAACATTTATCTACAGCAGCAAAGCACAAGACTATGTAAGTCTATGGATATGGGGAGAGACTAGTAAGAGTAACAGCTAAACTGAGCTCATAGACCTCATTAGCACAAGTGCCTGAGAGCAACTTTCCGAGTGCCAGGACACAAATTGACAGTTAGTGCGCAGAATTGTCCCTATCCATTATACAAGCCATCCGGGTCATAGTGGAAAAATCTAAACCTTTTCAGAAGAGAATCCTGCAAATGATGTGGTAGAAGTGTTTGCCTGCCACGAGGGGGACGTCCATATTGGATTACTCCCAAATATCAGATCCAGACCAGTACCAGAGTGCTAGAGTTGGAACTTAACCCCTTATGGCTCATTTTCATCTTAAGGAACAGGCCTTTTTTTGCAAATCTGACCAGTGTCATTTTATGTGTGAATAACTTTAAAACGCTTTTACTTATCCAGGCCATTCTGAGAATGTTTTTTCATCACATGTTGTACTATATGACACTGGTAAAATGGAGTAAAAAAAAATGCATTTTTATTTATAAAAAAATATTAAATTTACAGAACATTTTGAAAAATTAGCAACTTTCCAAGTTTCAATTTCTCTACTACTATAATACATAGTAATACCTCCAAAAATAGTTATTAATTTACATTCCCCATATGTCTACTTCATGTTTGGATCATTTTGGGAATGCCATTTTATTTTTTGGGGACGTTACAAGGCTTAGAAGTTTAGAAGAAAATCTTGAAATGTTTTAGAAATTTTCAGTTCAGGTCTGAAGTCACTTTGTGAGGCTTACATAATAGAAACCACACAAAAATGACCCCTCAAGGTATTAAAAACTGATTTTACAAACGTTGTTGTTAAAAAAAATTCCAGTAACAAAGCAAGGGTTAACAGCCCCTAAAAAAATCAATATTTATTGCCCTGACTCTGTAGTTTATAGAAACACTCCATATGTGGTCGTAAACTACTGTATTTTTTATTTTTTTTTCTGGGCGATTGTCAATGGCTAAAAATAATCAAAATTGGGGAAGGGAATTATAAATTTGGTACTCCATGGAAGTGTGGTACTCCCTGAAGCAACAGACAATGCAGAGGCCCGGATGATCGGGGCACGTGTCACACTGAGGGGTGGTGTCCTTCCGTATCCCCCTCCTGTGACACACTCTGTACTTTTTGGGGGACCGTCCCTTTTTTCCAGTATGGGGGACGCACGATCCGGGCGCCTCCAGTTCCCGAGGTACTCCGGCCTGCTCTTTCCCGGTCAGAAAAGATCAGGGCCTTGAGGACTGCCTTTTAGAATTGGAGGAATTTCCCTGTGTTGCCAGCGTTCCGGGACACGCAAAAGAGTTGTACAAGGCAACCTGTACCAAGTAGACTGTAACTTTTTTGTACCATGCCAGGGTTTTGCGCATGGTATTATATGGCTTGAAGACTTGATCAGAGAGATCAACTCCTCCCATATACCGATTGTAGTTGACGATACAATCGGGCTTGAGGACCGTTGCCGTGGTACCTCACACAGGGACAGGGTTGATGCCGTTACCATGAATTGTGGACAGTACAAGGACATCCCTCTTGTCCTTATATCTGACCAGCAACAGGTTTCCACTAGTAAGGGCACAGGTCTCACCCCTGGGGATAGGTACCTGGAGGGGGTGGATAGGGAGGCCACGTTGATTTTTCTGCACGGTCCCACAAGCAGACGTGGATCTGGCAGCAAGGGACTGGAACAAGGGATGCTAGTATAAAAGTTATTCACGTACAGCTGTTAACCCTTATCTAGCAGTGGGTGCATAAGGTCCCACAAAAATTTCCCGCTAACACTCAGAGTAGGGGGGACATTCTGGGGGTTGAATACAGAAATCTCACCCCTCGTACACACAAAACTTATAAGTGTACCCTGAGGTGCTCTCACAAAGTTTGTACAGCTTCACGCCATACTTCTCCCGCTTAGAGGGAACATACTGGTGGAAAATGAGTCTCCCCTTGAAAGCAATGAGAGATTCATCAACTGCGACCTCCCTTCCAGGTACATAGGCCTCCAAAAATTTGGTCCCAAAGTGATTGATGACCGGCCTGGTTTTGTACAGGCGGTCATAGGCAGGATCACCTTGGGGGGGACATGCTGCATTATCTGCATAATGCAGGTATTTCCGAATAGCCTCAAAACGGGAGTGTGTCATGGCCGTACTGTAAAGTGGGGTTTAGTAGAGGACATCCCCACTCCAGTACAGTCTGACACTGTAATTTTTTTTACTAGGACCATGTGCAGCATGAGGCCCCAAAACATACTCATCTCGGCTGCACTGACTGGAGTCCAGCCATTGCCCTAGCCAAAAAGGAGCCCGGGTGTTCAGCAATAAACTGTTGGGCATATAAGTTTGTTTGCTCCACCATCAGATTCACAAAGTGGTCACTGAAAAAAATACTAAAATAGTCATATTCTGTGAAGCCCACTGTGGGAATCTAGATTCCTGGCTGGCCAACAAAATCAGGCTCAAAATCCTCTGGGGTACACCATGCAAGTTCACTGCTAGGGGGATCAGGTGGACTTGGGCTAGAAAACTTGTACGAGCTCCCGAGCTGCTCGTACTAGTGTGGGCCACAGGGTCCCTGGCATGGTGGTCCCCTTGCTCAACGCTAGATGATGAGGATGAAGCGGATGACAAGAGGAAAGTGGGGTCATCCTCGTACTCACTGGGGCTCTTGGAGTCCGAGGCAAACAGGGCGTATTCCTCCTCGGCCGAGAACGTCTGGTGGGCCATAGGGAGTGTGTGTGTGCATGTGTGTGTGGTATGTGGAAAACTTTATTTAGTGTGTGTGTGTGTGGGGGGGGGGGGCCACAGGTGTTTGCGTACTTATCCCTAAACCTAACAGAAAAAAAAAAATAACTAAATAAAAATAAGCTCCAAAAATGTGAAAAAATAAAAAGATTCAAACTCGCGGTCTGAAGCTGATCAGCGATGGGGTGGGCGATGCGCTAACAGTGGCCAGACGCTAAGAGTGCCGGCCACAGTCAGCGCACGCACAAAACCAAAACAAAAAGTGCTTGTGCCCCAGAAAATTTGTGTTGGGGGTGTTGGGGGGGTTTAGGGTCACACAGCTGAGTGTGCTGTGGACCCCAGACACCCGATCAGGGTGATGCAAAAATAAAACTTTTATTTTTTTTCCTAAACTTTCCCTTACTATCCCTACCTATCTAAGCTCTCCCTAACCTGTCCCTATTGTACCTTTTTAGTGCCAGATGGCACTATGGTGGCTCAGTGGGGGTGCTAGGGGTGCTGGGCTGGACGCTGCTCCTCTCTCCACAGGTCCGGACACAGAAAGGAGGAGGAGAGCTCTAGTAAGTTAAACCTCCCGCCCGCCCTGCAGCCAAACGGAAGCGATCCTGAGAAGTGATGTCACCATCACCTCTTAGGATCGCAGGATGGTGATTGGTGGTGTATTATCACACCACCAATCACTATCCTATTCCGGGTTATCGGGTCACCAGAGACCCGAATAACCCGGAAACTCAGCAAACCACAGGTCTGAATTGACCTGCGGTTTGCTGCAATCGCCAATAAAAAAATTAGGGCCTAATTGCCATTCAGCGGTGCAGTGATATACTCTAAATTCCTGTTTGCCATGTATTAGCGGCGAAATAAAAATATATTCACCGTCCAGTGTTGTACTTATCTGTTGAAAAGCCTATTGTGTTGTGTAAAAGTAGAAAAAAACGAGGGCCTAATTGCCATTCAGCGGTGCAGTGATATACTCTAAAGCCCTGTTTGCCATATATTAGTGGCAAAATAAAAATATATTCGCCGTCCAGTGTTGCACTTATCTGTTGAAAAGCCTGTTCTGTTGTGTAAAAGTAGAAAAAAATTAAGGCCTAATTGTCATTCAGCGGTGCACCGATATACAGTACAGACCAAAAGTTTGGACACACCTTCTCATTCAAAAGTTTTCTTCATTTTCAGGACTATGAAAATTGTAGATTCACACTGAAGGCACCAAAACTATGAATTAACATATGTGGAATTATATACATAACAAAAAAGTGTGAAACAACTGAAAATATGTCATATTCTATATTCTTCAAAGTAGCCACCTTTTGCTTTGATTACTGCTTTCCACACTCTTGGCATTCTCTTGATGAGCTTGAAGAGGTAGTCACCTGAAATGGTTTTCACTTCACAAGTGTGCCCTGTCAGGTTTAATAAGTGGGATTTATTGCCTTATAAATGGGGTTGGGACCATCAGTTGCTTTGTGGAGAAGTCAGGTGGATACACAGCTGATAGTCCTACTGAACAGACTGTTAGAATTTGTATTATGGCAAGAAAAAAGCAGCTAAGTAAAGAAAAACGAGTGGCCATCATTTACTTTAAGAAATGAAGGTCAGTCAGTCCGAAAAATTGGGAAAACTTTGAAAGTGTCCCCAAGTGCAGTCACAAAAACCATCAAGCGCTACAAAGAAACTGGCTCACATGCAGACCGCCCCAGGAAAGGAAGACCAAGAGTCACCTCTGCTGCGGAGGATAAGTTCATCCGAGTCACCAGCCTCAGAAATTGCAGGTTAACAGCAGCTCAGCTTATAGACCAGGTCAATGCCACACAGAGTTCTAGCAGCAGACACATCTCTAGAACAACTGTTATGACGAGACTGTGTGAATCTGGCCTTCATGGTAGAATATCTGCTAGGAAACCACTGCTATGGACAGGCAACAAGCAGAAGAGACTTGTTTGGGCTAAAGAACACAAGGAATGGACATTAGACCAGTGAAAATCTGTGCTTTGGTCTGATGAGTCAAAATTTAAGATCTTTGGTTCCAACCACCGTGTGCGACGCAGAAAAGGTGAACGGATGGACTCTACATGCCTGGTTCCCACCATGAAGCATGGAGGAAGAGGTGTGATGGTGTGGGGGTGCTTTGCTGGTGACACTGTTGGGGATTTATTCAAAATTGAAGGCATACTGAACCAGCATGGCTACCACAGCATCTTGCAGCGGCATGCTATTCTATCCGGTTTGCGTTTAGTTGGACCATCATTTATTTTTCAACAGGACAATGACCCTAAACACACCTCCAGGCTGTGTAAGGGCTATTTGACCATGAAGGAGAGTGATGGGGTGCTGCGCCAGATGACCTGGCCTCCACAGTCACCAGACCTGATCCCAATCGAGATGGTTTGGGGTGAGCTGGACCACAGAGTGAAGGCAAAAGGGCTAACAAGTGCTAAGCATCTCTGGGAACTCCTTCAAGACTGTTGGAAGACCATTTCAGGTAACTACCTCTGGAAGCTCATCAAGAGAATGCCAAGAGTGTGCAAAGCAGTAATCAAAGCAAAAGGTGGCTACTTTGAAGAACCTAGAATATGACATATTTTCAGTTATTTTACGCTTTTTTGTTATGTATATAATTCCTCGTGTTAATTCATAGTTTTTATGCCTTCAGTGTGAATCTACAATTTTCATAGTCATGAAAATAAAGACAACTCTTTGAATGAGAAGGGGTGTCCAAACTTTTGGTCTGTACTATACTCAAAAGCCCTGTTTGACGTGTATTAGTGGCAAAATAAAAATATATTCGCCGTCCAGCTTTACACTTGTCTGTTGAAAAGCCTTTTGTGTAGTGTAAAAGTAGAATAAAATTAGGGCCTAATTGCCGTTCTGAGGTTCCTAAATAGTTAAAAGTCGGTGGGTTCCTCTGACACGATGCTTAGTTGGCATGGCCCAGGAGCAGGCCCTGTGCCCCCACCTGTCCTGAACCTTCATTTGTCATTTTAAGTTTCCTTAGTGCTAGAAGTATTATATGCCATAGGCTCAGCTCCAATTTTCAGCGAGGAAAAGCTACTAGAGGGCAGTCGGCAGCTACTGCCCAGCCAAGATCTGGAGGAGACATCAACCACTTCCTCCACTAGGCGGGCAAGTAGTGATGAGGAGAGTGGCGTGGGAGCTAGTTTTGTGAGCAGTCAGACTCCTGACCCAGAGACAGTTGAGGAGAACATCAGTGACGTGCAGACACTACTCGATGAAGATAATGTAGCTGATCACACTTTAGAGCCGGGTTACGAAGGGACTTCGTCATCATTGGGAGAAGAGGGTGGCAGCTTGCCCGTGATAGTAGCCAAACATGCCCAGGGTGGACCACCTGCCCAGGAAGTAGCGGTGCAGGGATCCAAGGGGGCAGCATTGGTAGCAGTTAGTCAGTGCGTAATGTTGGGGGTAAAATCACCTGCTCGGTGGTGTGGCAGATTTTGGCCGCCGGAGAAGGTGAACGTGGCCATATGTAGAATCTGTGGGCAGAAGGTGAAGCGTGGCCAGGGGGCCAATTTTGGCACCACAGCCCTATGTCAACATATGCAGGGTCGCCATAAAGTGGCATGAAATAACTGTTGCTCTGATGTGGTGGTCCAGCCTTCCACAGCAACCGCTGCATTACCCATTGGCACGGACCAGGTTTCAGGCAGTCAAGGGTCTACCACCATAGCCGAAGGGAACTGTCTATCCTTCCCATCATCTGCTGGTCCTGATGCTCCTGCTCCTCCTCCTCCTCATCACTCATTCCATCAGCAATCGATCAGAGAAGCGATTGCCAAGAGACAACAGTATGCATGCACTCCTCCAACGGTGCAGAAGCTGAATGTGCTCCTGTCCAAGTTGCTGGTGCTGCAGTATCTCCCTTTCCAAGTGGTGCACTCTGCACCTTTCAGAGAACTGATGGCTTATGCCAAGCCGAGGTGGGAAGTCCCAAGCCGTAATTTTTTTGCCAAAAAAGCAGTTCGAGCCCTGTACACACATGTAGAACAGAAGGTGGGCCAGAGCCTGTCGGTGTCTGCCAATGCAAGGCAGCGCCGACGTGTGGAGCTGTAACTATGGTCAGGGACAATACATGTCCTTTACGGCCCACTAGGTGAATGTGGTTCCTGCACAGCCACACCAGCTATTTGGCCAGGTGACGCTGGTTTCGCCTCCACGTTGCCACACCGTTGGTCCAGCCTCCTTTTCCTCCACTGTGTCCTCAGCCTTCACTGCAGGGACAATTCACAGTGCCCCTTCAGCATACCACATGTGCAGGGCATGGCAATGTCACGCTGTTTTGCACCTTGTTTGCCTTGGAGAACGGAGTCACACAGGGGAGGAACTGCTCCACATCCTTCAGCAAGAAATCGAATCCTGGCTTTCTCCGCAACAACTGAAAATCGTGATAGACAACGGGAAAAACATTGTGTCGTCGCTGCGTTAAGGAGGGTTGAGCCATGCGCCTTGTTCAATCTGGTTGTCAAGCATTTCCTGAAATCTTCCACCCATCTGCAAGACATCCTAAAAATGGCCATGCACTTCAGCCACTCGTACACCGCAAAGCGCACCCTCCTTGAGCTACCGCGGCAGAACGACATCCCCCAACATAGGCTGATATACGACATTTCCACCCATTGTAATTCCGCCCTACATATGTTGTACGGACTGTACGATTAGAGAAAGTCCTTTTAACAAATTTCCTGATGATCCAAGCGGACAGGAGTACTCCCCTGTGTAACTTTGATGTCAGCCAAAGGCAGCTCATGCATGACACCTGCCATTTGGGTGGTTTTTCTACACGGGTGACAGGAGAGGAGGAGCAGGAGCAGAAAAATGAGCTACAGGGCGATGAGGAAGACGAGGCAGAGGACCCAGACACACCGTGGCAGTATGCAGTAATAGTGACAGCCGAATAGTCGATGACTTCTGGCTCTCCACCTTGTTGGACCCTCGCTATTGGTCCAAAATGGGGGCTTTTTTTACACCCGCTGAGTGGGAGGACAAACTAAACTACTATAGAGACATCTTATGTAATCAGTTGGCAACTGCCTATCTACGCCATCGCCCATCCACTCGCAGGTCTGACCGGGGGTGCTCTCTGTGCTCACGTTCAACTGCCATGGCTGCTGGGGAGGCCTGGGGTGGCAGAAGCGGTACCAGCTCCATCAGCAGCAGCCTGAGTCTAGAATCGCTGATGAGAAGTTTTCTTCAATGGCATAGTGAAAAAACTACTCACCAGCAGCTAGACGTAGAGCAGAACCTGAACCAGCAGGTGGTGGCATACTTGGAGCATACCCTTTCAGACGTTATTGAAGATCTGCTGGACTACTGTACAGCCAAACTGGATTTGTTGTCGCAACTGGCCGAGTTTGTCCTGGAAACACTGTCCTGCCCGGCCAGTAGTGGGGCATCAGAGCGGGTGTTTAGTGCGGCATGGGCCATAGTTACCCCAAGAAGAACTCGTCTGTCCACCCAAAATGTGGAGAGACTGACCGTTGTCAAGTTGAATCAGGCGTGGATCAGCCAGGATTTCCACCCACCAATGCCTGATACATCAGACTATATCATCCATGGTGGATGGTGTCACACCAACACTTTGACAAAAGAGACCGGTTTCTTCTGAATAAATGGCCTCCGGATGCTGCTTCCACCTCCAACTTATGTCACCTTGCCACTCTGTGTTCTCCTCATGCTGCTGCCACCTCCACACTATGTCACCTTGCCATTCTGTGGCCTACTGATGCTGCCGACAACTCCAAACTATGTGACCTTGCCACTCTGTGGTCTCCTCATGCTGCTGCCACCTCCACACTATGTCACCTTGCCACTCTGCGGTCTCCTCATGCTGCTGCCACCTCCAAACTATGCGACCTCTCCACTCTGTGGCCTCCGGATGCTGTTGCCACCTCCAAACTATGTCACCTTGCCACTCTGTGGCCTTCTGATGCTGCCACCACCTCAAAACTATGTCACCTTACTAATCTGTGGCCTCGAATGCTGCCACCACTTCCAAACTATGTCACCTTGCCACAATGTGGCCTACAGATGCTGCTGCCACCTCCACACCATGTCACCTTGCCACTCTGTGGCCTCCTGATGCTGGTGCCACCTCCACACTATGTCACCTTGCCACTCTGTGGCCTCCTAATGCTGCCGCCACCTTCAAAATTTGTCACCTTGCCACTCCCTGGTCTCCTCATGCTGTTGCCACCTCCACACTATGTCACCTTGCCACTCTGTAGCCTCCTAATGCTGCCGCCACCTTCAAACTTTGTCACCTTGCCACTCCCTGGTCTCCTCATGCTGTTGCCACCTCCAAACTATGTCACCTTGCCACTCTGTGGCTTTCGGATGCTGCTGCCACCTCTACACTATGTCACCTTGCCACTCTCTGCTCTTCTGATGTTGACGCCAATTCCACACTCTGTCATTGTGCCACTCTTTGGCCTCCTGATGCTGTCACTACCTCCAGACTCTGTCATTGGGCATCTCTGCAGTGTCCTCATGCTGCTTCCACCTCACTAGTATGTCATAGGGCCCCTCTGTGGACTTCTCATGCTGTTCCCACCCTCCTCATTTCACGACTGGGTCACTATTTAGCCTTTTGGCTTGGATGACATCATCATTTATTTGACCCTTCTGATCTGTCAGAAGGAAGGAAAAAGGAAACACACAACGGATCCTGTCTGTGTAGCAGCTTTAAGGCCTGTATGGTCCCATCAGAATTGGCTTGTGATTTGGTAGCCAAAAGCAGGAGTGGGTACAAAACACAGAAGATATACAAATATTCCATTCACGTGTCATCTCTGTTTTGGATCCACTCCTGTCGTTTTTTGCATTAGTAATACTGATTTATTACTGACCAAATGCTGACCGAGTGAAGGAGGATGATCAAAAGACAGGATCCATTTTTTGTGGGTGAAGGATTCAAAAATTCGATTGAACTGGTTCCCCAAATTTTTTGAAAAAAATTGGTTCGATCTGAATAGTTTTGCAGCGAATTTAGTTAAAAAACTGCTGCAGAGAGCTTTTATAGTGGTGTGGAACTGTACCTTGCAGTATCACCCATAGGGTGTCTTCTCTGGTAGTGAAATAATACTGCGAGTCCATATGATATGCAGATGACAGGCATCACTCTTAGAATTACTTCACGCTACACTTATTTGGGCAGTCATGGGGCCAAAACTAACCAAATAACTCAAGTATGAACTCAGCCTGAGGTTGATATTAGCTCCAAGAAGAAGCACACTCCTTTTACACCATCGTCAGCTGATTCCACAGAACCTGTTCTATTAAACGCGTGGAGAGGGTGTCAGCAGTAAGTTTGTGTTGATGTCACTGATTATTTTCCCCTTCCTCTGATCAATCAAAACAATAACCCACAAAAAAAAAAAAAAAAGATCCTGTCTGTTGAACATCTGCCTTCACTTATTCAGCATTTGGTAAGTTTTCCATCAGTATTGCTAATGCCCCAAAAAAACAGGAGTGGATCCAAAACAGAGATGAATGTAATATTTGCATGTCTTCTGTGCTTTGTAGCCACTCCTGCTTTTGGCTACCAAATGACAAGTCAATTCTGATGGGACCAATCAGGCCTTATAGATGCTACACAGACAGGATCCGTTGTGTGTCTCATTTTTCCTTTCTTCTGACAGATCAGAAGAAGGATCAAATAAAGGATGGTGTCAACCAGGCCAAAAGGCAAAATACTGGTCATGAAGTGGGGAGGGTCATGAAGTAGGGAGGGTAGGAAAAGCATCATAAGTCCACAGAGTGGCCCTATGACATAGTGGCGAGGTGGAAGCAGCATGAGGAGGTCACAGAGTGGCCCAATGACAGAGTCTGGAAGTGGCGGCAGCAGCATCAGGAGGCCACAGAGTGGCACAATGACAGAGTCTGGAGGTGGCAGAAGCATTAGGAGGCCACCGAATGGCAAGGTGACATAGTGTGGAGGTGGCCGCAGCATCAGGAGACCACAGAGTGGCAAGGTGACATAGTGTTGTAGTGTAAGCAGCATCAGAAGACCACAGAGTTACAAGGTGACATAGTGTGAAGGTGGCAGCAGAATTAGGAGACTAGAGAGTGGCAAGGTGACATAGTGTGGAGGTAGCAGCAGCATCATGAGGCCCCAGAGTGGCAATGTGACATAGTGTGGAGGTGGCAGCAGCATGAGGAGACAACAGAGTGGCAAGGTGACAGAGTGAGGAGGTGGGTGGCAATACCAGTACCAGCTAAAGATGGTGGGTGAAAGAAGGAACACTTGGCATCAGATGTGTGGCATCAGGCAGGTGGCAGCATCAGAATAGTAGCTAGGGCAGATAGCCAGAAGAAACCGGTCTCTTTTGTCAAAGTGTTGGTGTGGCACCATGGTGTGGCACCTGATGCATCAGGCATTGGTGGGTGGAAATCCTTGCTGATCTACGCCTGATTAATCTTGACAACAGTCAGTCTCTCCACATTTTGGGTGGACAGGTGAGCTCTTCTTAGGGTAACTATGGCCTATTCTGCACTAAACACCCGCTTTGACGTCACACTACTGGCCGGGCAGGACAGCTTTTCCAGGGCAAACTCGGCCAGTTGCGAGCATCAGTAGGCCACAGTTGTCATGGAGAAAGCCAAGATTCGATTTCTTGATGAAGGACATGGAGCAGTTCCTCCCCTGTGTGACTCAGTTCACCCAGGCAAACGAGGTGCAGAACAGAATGACATCTCTGTGCACTGCATATGTGGTATGCTGGAGGGGCACTGTGATTTGTCCCTGAAGTGGAGGCTGAGGACACGGTGGAGGATTATGAGGCAGAGGACATTGTTGCATTACCAATGGCGTGCAAACGTGGAGGCGGAAGCTGAGTCACCTGAACAAGTTTCTGGTGTGGCTGTGCAAGAACCACATCCACCCAGTAGGCAGTAAAGGACATGTATTGTCCCTGACCGTAGTTACAGCTCCACACGTCGGCACTGCTGTGCACTTTGGCAGACACCGACAGGCTCAAAGATTGGCCCACCTTCTGTTTTAAATGTGTGTGCAGGGCTGGTACTGCCTTTTTGGCAAATAAATGACGGCTTGGGACTCTCCACCTCGGCTCGGCACAAGCCATCAGTTCTCTGAAATGTGCAGAGTGCACCACTTGGAAAGGGAGGAACTGCAGCACCATCAACTTGGACAGGAGCACATTCAGCTTCTGCGCCATTGGATGAGTGCATACATACTGTTGTCTCTTGGCAATTGCTTTGGTGATCGATTGCTGATGAAATGACTGAGGAGGAGTAGGAGGAGAAGAAAGGCGAGGAGCAGGAGCATCAGGACCAGCACAATGAAGTCTTTCCTAGCACTGTCCCTAGCACCTGTTGACATCTCTCTCTGCGCTAAGTACACTGGAAAATGGCAGAATCCAAGATGGCTGAGGCTATTTATAGGGCTGTGACATCACAGGGCTGTCTGTCTGCTAATTGGCTGCATGCATGGCATTATGGGTGATCCCACCTTCCCAGAGTTCCTTGCTCCATGTTCTCACATGTGCAGCAGCAGCCATTTTAGGAAAAAATCCAATTTGTTACCACGAATCGCGCTGAAAATCGGCTTCGGTGCGAATCAAATTTTTCCGAAAATTCTGGGAGAATTCCACTTTGTCAGCTTTGATTCGCTTATCTCTATTTAGTACTTACCACAGGTATTCATTCTGGTGGATATTGTCAAATCATGACCAGCAGCTGAGCCCTAAGGACTAGTATACACTATTCTAGAAAATGTTCTGTTTTTATTCTTTAACTGGGACTGAACATTTATTAGTCCTTGATTCAAGCCATTCCTCTAGGTTGGTAAAACTTTCCAGTGCTAACACTTAAGAAATGCAATCAAATATGAAGAGTTGGTTATAGATCACACCGGATTTCCACAACATAAATTTCTATAGTACCGTAATATCAAAAGCCCTGGTGAAATGTTCTACATAAAGTCACCCCAAAGACTCCAATACAAGCAAAGTCCCTTAAATGCATTTTCCTTTAGTTCTTCCAGTCTATTTACAACCTCTTTCCTTCCATTCTGCTCACAGTATTACACCCCTTTGTGCGCTCATTGCTGAATTACTGAGCCTGATTTTCTTAATTTTCCAAGAGGTAAGGACAAAAACAGCATTCTTTTAAAGAACTAATGGGGTCTGACGTTACGCAAAGGAATCAAAATGTTTATTTCCCTAGTAATCAAACACCTAAATGCCATAAAACTAGAAATGCTGCCTCATAAATGTGCAAATATTACCACAGAGGTTATTTTATGTTCATGTAAATTTTGGATTGCAGAAAAAGCTCTGCCAATCACAAATTCACATTTTACATTTGCACCTCACACGGCTCAAATTGCTCAGCATTAAGAGCTGTGGCTTGCAGGGTACATAACTCTTTTCAACATGCTCTCACAATGTGCACCCTAATGTGCATTTGTTTGAAATTAAGACTGTACATTGAAAAGTGTATAAATGCTCTTGGAGCAGTCACTAGTTCAAATGGCCAGCTATAGTGACATGGCAACAATGGCCAAAGGTAATGAAAAAAAAATACATAGACAAGAAATCTTATTTTTACATAAATATAATACTAAGAATTAGATATGAGAAAATCAATTCTAATCTAATCAGATTTATTACTCATAAAAAAAAAATATTCTACTACCAAACGAATTTGAAGTTTTGACGATTTGCTTTGGATAAATTATGCAGTGGAAGTTGTCAGGGAAAATTGCTGGAAAGATGAAGATGGAGGAGCACAATGTAATGGTCAGCAGATGCAAACCCCCTGTCCCTTGGGACCAACTATCTCCAAGGGGGATGACTATGGGTACCCCTTGTTCTTTACAATACTTATGATGGTAAGGATAGACTTTCCCAAGGGGTACATCAGGCCCTACCTCTGAGAGGGGTTGGAATATGAGCAAACGAGAACCTGGATCTAGACCCACTGTACTTTGCATCTAGATGGTATAGGACTCCCAGATTGTGCTAGGTGGCCAGAGGTTGATCAGACTGAGACAAGGCAAGATCTGGGTACAGAGTCTAAGGTCACGGCTGGTAGCAATATGGTGAAGTTAGTAAATGAGGTCTTAGGTCAGGGCAGGCAGCAAGATAGCAAAATCCGAAAGACAAGATACAAGGTCAGGGCAGGCGGCAGTAAGGCAAGATCGGTTAAACAAGATACAGGGTCCGGTACACAGTAATGGTAGACATCACAGTAACACCTTTTATCACAGGAACTTAGACAAGCCTAGGAACCAAATTTGCTCAGGCGCCTTCCTGTACAAGGAGGAGCATTTAAGTACATCCTGCAAACCAGCCATGGGCTGAGGAAGAAATGAGGAGTGTGCATGCTGCCTCATGTAAGGAGGAGAGACACGCCCACACACCCTATATGCACACAAGGAACTCTGAGACAGAGTGCAAGCTCTGCTCAAAGCCAGGAAGGGGATGTAGGAGGCAGGAGCACACACCACATCTAAGAACCCCAATGCCCACGCCTGCTGGTATGGTCTGCAGCAGCAGGGAGGAGTAAGAAAGCCCCCCAAGTTTCTACAGTTCAAAAGTGTTTTATAGGCTTATTGCCAGCACCAGCAGCAATATCATATATTATGATGCAAATGTACTGTATTGCTGTCAAGATGCATTGCATTATTAGTGAACGTGATGGGCTGCAATTACAGCAGTTATAAACGTTTAAGTTAACAAAATGTATTGTATCAAGATATTGTGCATTATTAGTGAAATCATTGTACTGTAATAACTACATTAATACCTCAGTTTCATTCCACGCATTGTATTATTGTAAGTTGTCAATACCAGCGTGCAGTGTGTTTGTAGAAATGGAGGAACGTTTTATTGTGTCTCTGACTTTAAATTACAGAAAAGACACTTGCAATTTTGCTAGTACTGTTTAATAATCGGTATACAAAACCCAGACAAAAACATTACCGTGTGCAAGATCTGTAGGATGAAAATAAGCCATGGCCATACAAACATATACACTACTGCTCTGTTGCAGCACATAATACATTATCACAAGATCCTTTGGAAAAACAGAACTATCTACCAGCTTTCGGTGTCCTCCAGTGTCCTCCATCTCCCAGTCTCCTTTACAGCAGCCAGGTCACATCCATCTGCAGCACAATGTCCTTATTATTATCACTATCAGTTACTGCTTCTCCTTGTCAGACTTCTCCTCCCCTGTCTCCTACTCAATTCCATCAACAGCCATTTATAACGGAATGTGTGGCCAGGAAACAGCTCTATGCACCCAGCAAAATGATGCTGTGCGAGCTCAATTCCCAACTGGTGACTGTGTGGAAACTGAAAATATGTAGATTGATAAGGCGTGATGCTCAATTTCAAATTAATATACACAGGTAGATTGCTGCCACATTGTGATTAATTAAACTGAAAGCACTACCAATTTTATTTTATTTTATTGGGACAGTTTGGACAGATATTGGAAAATATGAACATGGACAATTGACGCATTACGCTTAATTTAAACTTAACGCATACAGGTAGATTGCTACCACACTGTGGGTATTGCGGCAGTAATCATATACGGTATATATATATATATATATATATATATATAATTTTTAAGAAGAAGAAGAAAATCCCTTTATTGTCCCTCAGTGGGGAAATTTTGGCGTAATAGCAGCAATCACATTCACAACAGGAGCAAAATAATAGTAATTAGAAATTAAAAAGTAAAATACAAGAAAAACATAACACAGAATTTACTTAAAAAATTTACTACTGGGTTAATGGGAACAGTGGTGGTTTTAAATCCTAACCGCTGCTGGGAGGAAGGATTCTTTCATGCACCTAGGATGCAGCAGTCTGTCACTGAAGGAGCTCTCCAGCTACACAACAGCTTCGTGCATTGGGGTGGGAGCCATTGTCTAACAATGATGTTAATTTTGCTAGAGTTCTTCTGTCACCCACCTCCTGCACTGGATCAAGGGGAAAAACTAGGACAGAGCTGGCCTTCTTACCCCCCCCCCCCCCCCAAAAAAAAATTATAATAATAATTTCTAGGAAACAAAATGAAAGTATTTGCTTGAATGTAGCTCCCGAAGGCCCTGTCTCCTTTCTCCCTTTCTGTCAGTTTCTTTCTATTACCCTGCTTCACTCTATTGTACACAACACACACAGTTATTCTTTGGTATCCTAGACTTTACCTTCGCTTTCCCTGTCAATAAGCTTGATTGTTTGATTTCTGAGGGTCCCTAATTGATTTTTCACTGTTCATGACTCCCTAATATCGTTTTCCTGCCAGCCAATATAATACCCAACCAGCCTCTTTCACAGCAAAGCACAGAATGACATTCTTCTCTTTATGCTAAGACATCTCCCTGACTGCTGCAGCACTGATTGGCTTATAGAGGCTGTCTGTCAGCCTCGGAGCCGATCAGGGCAATCCCTCCCCACTACTTTCTCTCAGGGTCATGTGGGAACCGTTCTTCTTCCTCAATAGTGTTTTTTTCCTGCCAACATATGCACTAAAATGGCGCTATGTGCCATTTTAGTGGATTAATCCAAACCGAAACCAGAAAGATTCAGGTTTGTCTGCCGTCCGCAAAGTAGCAAAGCTCCGACCAAACTAGGTGCCAACTGGTTCGCTCATCCTTGTTTAAATTCCCTAAAAGTAGTAAAACATAATGAAAACACTTGAAACATGTGTATGCTGTAAAAATAAAACCCCAGGAACAATTACAAAATTGCATTTTTTTAAACCCTTCAAATAATATACACTTTTTACCGGACATGGAATATTAAACGATGCCATTAAAAATGAAAATTCCTCAAATAGCTTTTTCAATGGAAAAATACCAACTTCGGCTACTTTCACACCAACGATTTTGCTGGATCTGTCATGGATCAGCAAAAACGCTTCCGTCATGATAATTCAACCATCTGCATTCGTTGAACGGATCCGTTTGTATTATCTTTAAAATAGCCATGACAAATCCGTCTCTAAAACCACAGTAATTTGTCTTTTGTGTTGGAGAAAACAAATCCGTCACCATTGACTTACATTGTGAGCCATGACGGATCCGTCTTGCTCCGCATTCCAAGACGCACTGAAAAATCGTTGTTTGCAGAGCTTTTGTGTGCGTCATGGGAACGCAATGAAACGGAACAGAATGCATTCTGGTGCACGCCATTCCCTTCAGTTTAGTTTTGTCCCCATTGATAATGAATAGGGACAAAACTGAAGCGTTTTCCCTGCTATTGAGATCCTATGACGGATCTCAATAGTGGAAAGGGAAAGCGCAGGTGTGAAAGTAGCTTTGGCTCTTGGAAGATGAGGAGAAAAAAATCCTGAAGTGGATTCTCCGATTTATAAAAATATATGAAAAAAAGGCATTTTGAGACAGCACATCAACATAATACAGAATTGGGTAAAGTATTATAAAGCTAAGAGTACGTAATGAAATGAGTTATTTTATAATCATATATAATATATGCATACATAAGAACAAACCATGTTACACCTATATAAACAATGACACATATCCTCACCATACAGAATGAAAGAAATGGTTTATCTGCTTTTAAAAATAAAGCAGGTCTTTATGGTCACATTTGCCAACCATCATTGATTTTGTGTATGTCTTACCAAGCGCCAGTCTCAATTTTTAGCATAAAAAGTCTTGTGATCATCAGTGGAGCATCCCTAAATTGAATCAATAGTATTCAATTAATAAGCTATTTGCTTGGGTCAGTACCACCAAGATTTCCTGATCTCCATTTAGAATATAATTAGAATGCAAAATAACATTTACCACATCAAGAAAATGGTACAACTAAATGACCTGCATAATTAAACAAGACAATATATGGCACTGCAGCTGATGTAGTCCTTTTTATTACTGAATAAATATACAGTAGATTCACATTTATTTATATGCGTGTGTGTTTTTATAAAAGGTAAATGCAGGTCCCTGGTTAGTAACGTCTTGCAAAAAATCCAGAATCAACAGTTCATCTCCTCTAGCAAATATAAAAAATAAAGCTTGATTTACATCAAGGGTGTGCATAAAAATCACTGGGCCCCATAGCAGGAATCTAAATTGGGCCCCATGCCTTCATACCACAGCATCTTGCAGCAGCATGCTATTCCATCCGGTTTGCATTTAGTTGGACCATCATTTATTTTACAACAGGACAATGGCCCCAAACACACCTCCAGGCTGTGTAAGGGCTATTTGACCATGAAGGAGAGTGATGGGGTGCTGCGCCAGATGACCTGGCCTCCACAGTCACCGGACCTGAACCCAATCAAGATGGTTTGGGGTGAGCTGGAAAGCAGAGTGAAGGCAAAAGGGCCAACAAGTGCTAAGCATCTCTGGGAACTCCTTAAAGACTGTTGGAAGACCATTTCAGGTGACTACCTCTTGAAGCTCATCAAGAGAATGCCAAGAGTGTGCAAAGCAGTAATCAAAGCAAAAGGTGGCTACTTTGAAGAACCGAGAATATGACATATTTTCAGTTGTTTCACACTTTTTTGTTATGTATATAATTCCACATGTGTTAATTCATAGTTTTGATGCCTTCAGTGTGAATCTACAATTTTCACAGTCATGAGAATAAAGAAAACTCTTTGAATGAGAAGGTGTGTCCAAACTTTTGGTCTGTACTGTATATATGTATATATTATAAAGCTGAGCCTATGTGTGTATGTGTGTACAGTATGTCTGCCGAAGGAATCTGCACCGTCACATTTACAATCACAACATTTGGCACACAGGTACCGTTCTTGAGATATTCCCAAAAAATGCATTAGCCAATAGAAGTCTGGTCACATGACCCTTATCAGCCAATAGAATCTTGGAGGCCCTTAGTCTCCACAGACACATAGTTTTACACCAGATTTCCAACCCAGCCATTTTTCTTCACTGCTGTAGGTCAGCTTTAAAGGGGCAGGGCGCTGTGGATGACACTATTAAGGGAGCAAAGTGCTGTGGAGGTCACAGTTAAGTGGGCAGGTAGGGTGGCCATTCAGGCCTCCCTCAAAAGACGGACTTAAAAAACCCTGCCCCCAGGTACCGCTAAGACACGCCCTGAACCAGTTAGGCCACGCACCCTCCCACTCTGCAGTCTACAGGGATAGAAAAATTAAGGTAAAAATCAACTTCTGTCAGCTGCAGGAGTTTGAGGGAGGGTGACTTTCTCCCTGCAGCTCACACTCAGACAGCACAGTGCTGCTGTCTGAGTGAGCTGTTCAAAGGGACATCCCTGTGTCCATCCAGACCCTGCACTGGGCGGAAGACAGGGAGTCTGAAAGCTGGACTGTCCGGCCTAAATTCGGACCTCTGGCCACTCTAAGGGAACTGCTGTGGAATTGACAGTTAAGGGGACGGTTAAGGGGACGGTCTACTATGGAGATCAGTGTTAAAGGGGCAGATTAATGAAGAGGCCGCTTTTAAGGGGACGGGGTGTTGTTGAAATCACTGTTAAGGAGATGGAGTATTGTGGAGGTCATTGTTAAAGGGTATGGCTGCTGTGGAGGTCACTGTTAAAGGGTGGACTGCTGTGTAGGTCACTGTTAAAGGGTTGGGCGCTGTGGAGGTCTCTGTTAAGGGTGCAGGGAACGGTGGAGGTCACAGTTAAGGAGATGGTCTGTTATGGAGGTCAGTGATAAGGGGCAGGGTGCTGTAGAGGTCACTGTCAAGAGGGCAGGGTGTTGTGGAGCTCACATTTTAAGGGAATAGAGCTCTGTGGAGGTCACTGTTAAGGGGCCGGGTTATTGTGGAAATCACTGTTAACAAGATAGGGTACTGTGGTGGTCACTAATAAAGGGAGGCCGCTATTGAGGTCACTGTTAGAGGGGAGAGTGCTGTGGATGTTACTGTTAAGGGGGCAAGCCTCTATGGATGTAACTAATAAAGGGGCGGGGTTTCTGTGATGTAAAAAAAAATATATATATTTATTTCAGAACTTTTTCCACCTTTAATGTGACCTATAAACTGTACAACTCAATTGTAAAATAAACTGCAAACTTTTAGGTAGAGGGAAGAAAAAATATAAAAATAAAATAATATGGTTGCTTAAGTGTGCACACCCTTAAACTAATACTTTGTTGAAGCACCTTTTGATTTTATTACAGCACTCAGTCTTTTTGGGTATGAGTCTATCAGCATGGCACATTTTGACTTGGCAAGATTTGGCCACTTTTCTTGGCAAAAACACTCCAAATCGGTCATATTGTGAGGGCATCTCCTGTGCACAGCCTTCTTCAGATTAAGCCACTGATTTTTAATCAGATTCAGGTCTGGGCTCTGGCTGGGCCATTCCAAAACTTTAATCTTCTTCTGGTGAAGCCATTCCTTTGTTGACTTGGATCTATGTTTTGGGTCGTTATCATGCTGAAAGATGAAGTTCCTTTTCATGTTCAGCTTTCTATCAGAAGCCTGAAGTTTTTGTGCCAATATTGACTGGTATTTGGAACTGTTCATAATTCCCTCTAGCTTAACTAAGGCCCCAGTTCCAGCAGAAGAAAAACAGCCCCAAAGCATGATACTGCCACCATCATGCTTTACTGTGGGTATGGTGTTCTTTTGGTGATATGAAATGTTGTTTTTGTGCCAAACATAATCTTTTTGAATTATTTATGGCCAAAAAGTTCAACCCTGGTTTCATCAGACCATTACACTTTTTCCCACATGCTTTTGGGAGACTTCAGATGTGTTTTTGCAAAGTGTAGCCTGGCTTGGATGTTTTTTTTCCGTAATAAAAGGCTTTTGTCTTGCCACTCTGCCCCATTGCCCAGACATACGAAGAATACGGGAGATTGTTGTCACATGTTCCAAACAGTCAGTAATTTCCAGATATTCCTGCAGCTAATCCTGCTGTAGACCTCTTGGTAGCTTCCCAGACCAGTTTTCTTCTTGTCTTTTCATCAATTTTGGAGTGAC
Organism: Bufo gargarizans; assembly: GCF_014858855.1. Lineage (NCBI taxonomy): Eukaryota > Metazoa > Chordata > Amphibia > Anura > Bufonidae > Bufo > Bufo gargarizans. The sequence goes on from NC_058084.1 coordinate 305,373,429, forward strand.
GTCCAGTTCTTGGTAATGTCACTGTTGTGCCATATTTTCTCCACTTGATGATGACTGTCTTCTATGTGTTCCATGGTATATCTAATGCCTTGAAAATTCTTTTGTACCCTCCTCCTGACTGATACCTTTTAGCAATGAGATCCCGCTGATGCTTTAGAAGCTCTCTGTGGACTATGGCTTTTGCTGTGGGATGCGACTAAGAAGATTTCAGAAAAGACCAACTAGAGCAGCTGAACTTTAATTGGGGTTAATCAGAGGCCCTTTAAATGATGGCAGGTGTATGCTGACTCCTATTTAACATGATTTTGAATGTGATTGCTTAATTCTGAACACAGCTACATCCCCAGGGTGTGCACACTTATGCAACCAAATTATTTTAGTTTTTTTTGTTTTCTCCCCTCCACCTAAAATATTTCAGATTGTTTTTCAATTGAGTGTACCAATTGAGTAGAGTTGAGCGAACACCTGGATGTTCAGGTTCGAGAAGTTCGGCCGAACTTCCCAGAAATGTTCGATTTCGGGATCCGAACCCAATCCGAACTTCGTCCCGAAACCCCATTGAAGTCAATGGGGACCCGAACTTTTCGGCACTAAAAAGGCTGTAAAACAGCCCATAAAAGGGCTAGAGGGCTGCAAAAGGCAGAAACATGTAGGTAAATCCCCTGCAAACAAATGTGGATAGGGAAATTAATAAAAATAAAAATAAAATAAATGAAAATTAACCAATATCAATTGGAGAGAGGTCCCATAGCAGAGAATCTGGCTTCACGTCACCCAGCACTGTAACAGTCCATTGTCATAAATTTAGGCCCGGGCACCCAGGCAGAGGAGAGAGGTCCCGTAACAGAGAATCTGGCTTCATGTCAGCAGAGAATCAGTCTTCATATCATAGCAGAGAATCATGCTTCACGTCATCCAGCACTGTAAGAGTCCATTTTCATAAATTTAGGCCCAGCACCCAGGCAGAGGAGAGAGGTCCCGTAACAGACAATCTGGCTTCATGTCAGGGGAGAATCAGTCTTCATGTCATAGCAGAGAATCAGGCTTCACGTCACCCACCACTGCAACAGTCCATTTTCATAAATTTAGGCCCAACACCCAGGCAGAGGAGAGAGGTCCCGTAACAGACAATCTGGCTTCATGTCAGCAGAGAATCAGTCTTCATGTCATAGCAGAGAATCAGGCTTCACGTCACCCACCACTGCAACAGTCCATTGTCAGATATTTAGGCCCAGGCAACCAGGCAGAGGAGAGAGGTCCCGTAACAGAGAATCTGGCTTCATGTCAGCAGAGAATCAGTCTTCATATCATAGCAGAGAATCATGCTTCACGTCACCCAACATTGGAACAGTCCATTGTCAGATATTTAGGCCCCGGCACCCAGGCAGAGGAGAGAGTTCCCGTAACAGAGAATCTGGCTTCATGTCAGCAGAGAATCAGTCTTCATATCATAGCAGAGAATCAGGCTTCACGTCAGCCACCACTGTAACAGTCCATTGTCATATATTTAGACAGAGGAGAGGTTCATTCAACTTTGGGTTGCCTCGCAATATAATGGTAAAATGAAAATAAAAATAGGATTGAATGAGGAAGTGCCCTGGAGTACAATAATATATGGTTAAGGGGAGGTAGTTAATGTCTAATCTGCACAAGGGATGGACAGGTCCTGTGGGATCCATGCCTGGTTCATTTTTATGAACGTCAGCTTGTCCACATTAGCTGTAGACAGGCGGCTGCGTTTATCTATAATGGCGCCCCCTGCCGTGCTGAATACACGTTCAGACAAAACGCTGGCCGCCGGGCAGGCCAGCACCTCCAAGGCATAAAAGACTAGCTCTGGCCACGTGGACAATTTAGAGACACAGAAGTTGAATGGGGCCGAACCATCAGTCAGTACGTGGAGGGGTGTGCACACGTACTGTTCCACCATGTTAGTGAAATGTTGCCTCCTGCTAACACGTTGCGTATCAGGTGGTGGTGCAGTTAGCTGTGGCATGTTGACAAAACTTTTTCACATCTCTGCCATGAAAACCCTGCCCTCAGAGGAGCTGGCCGTGACACAGCTGCCTTGGCGACCTCTTGCTCCTCCTCTGCCTTGGCCTTGGGCTTCCACTTGTTCCCCTGTGACATTTGGGAATGCTCTCAGTAGCGCATCTACCAACGTGCACTTGTACTTGCGCATCTTCCTATCACGCTCCAGTGCAGGAAGTAAGGTGGGCACATTGCCTTTGTACCGTGGATCCAGCAGGGTGGCAATCCAGTAGTCCGCACACGTTAAAATGTGGGCAACTCTGCTGTCGCTGCGCAGGCACTGCAGCATGTAGTCGCTCATGTGTGCCAGGCTGCCCAGTGGTAAGGACAAGCTGTCCTCTGTGGGAGGCATATCCTCATCGTCCTGCGTTTCCCCCCAGCCACGCACCAGTGATGGGCCCGAGCTGCGTTGGGTGCCACCCCGCTGTGACCATGCTTCATCCTCATCCTCCTCCACCTCCTCCTCATCCTCGTCCTCCTTGTCCTCCAGTAGTGGGCCCTGGCTGGCCACATTTGTACCTGGCCTCTGCTGTTGCAAAAAACCTCCTTCTGAGTCACTTCGAAGAGACTGGCCTGAAAGTGCTAAAAATGACCCCTCTTCCTCCTCCTCCTCCTCCTGGGCCACCTCCTCTTCCATCATCGCCCTAAGTGTTTTCTCAAGGAGACATAGAAGTGGTATTGTAACGTTGATAACGGCATCATCGCCACTGGCTATGTTGGTGGAGTACTCGAAACAGCGCAACAGAGCACACAGGTCTCGCATGAAGGCCCAGTCATTGGTGGTGAAGTGGTGCTGTTCCGCAGTGCGACTGACCCGTGCGTGCTGCAGCTGAAACTCCACTATGGCCTGCTGCTGCTCGCACAGTCTGTCCAGCATGTGCAAGGTGGAGTTCCACCTGGTGGGCACGTCGCATATGAGGCGGTGAGCGGGAATGCCGAAGTTACGCTGTAGCGCAGACAGGCGAGCAGCGGCAGGATGTGAACGCCGGAAGCGCGAACAGACGGCCCGCACTTTATGCAGCAGCTCTGACATGTCGGGGTAGTTGTGAATGAACTTCTGCACCACCAAATTCAGCACATGCGCCAAGCAAGGGATGTGCATCAAACCGGCTAGTCCCAGAGCTGCAACGAGATTTCGCCCATTATCGCACACCACCAGGCCGGGCTTGAGGCTCACCGGCAGCAACCACTCGTCGGTCTGTTTTTCTATACCCCGCCACAACTCCTGTGCGCTGTGGGGCCTGTCCCCCAAACATATGAGTTTCAGAATGGCCTGCTGACGTTTACCCCGGGCTGTGCTGAAGTTGGTGGTGAAGGTGTGTGGCTGACTGGATGAGCAGGTGGAAGAAGAGTAGGAGGAAGCTGAGTAGGAGGAGGTGGCAACAGGAGGCAAAGAATGTTGCCCTGTGATCCTTGGCGGCGGAAGGACGTGCGCCAAACAGCTCTCCTCCTGGGGCCCAGCCGCCACTACATTTACCCAGTGTGCAGTTAGGGAGATATAGCGTCCCTGGCCGTGCTTACTGGTCCACGTATCTGTGGTTAGGTGGACCTTGCCACAGATGGCGTTGCGCAGTGCACACTTGATTTTATCTGATACTTGGTTGTGCAGGGAAGGCACGGCTCTCTTGGAGAAGTAGTGCCGGCTAGGAACAACATACTGTGGGACAGCAAGCGACATGAGCTGTTTGAAGCTGTCTGTGTCCACCAGCCTAAATGACAGCATTTCATGGGCCAGTAGTTTAGAAATGCTGGCATTCAGGGCCAGGGATCGAGGGTGGCTAGATGGGAATTTACGCTTTCTCTCAAATGTTTGTGAGATGGAGAGCTGAACGCTGCCGTGTGACATGGTTGAGACGCTTGGTGACGGAGGTGGTGGTGTTGGTGGTACATCCCCTGTTTGCTGGGCGGCAGGTGCCAACATTCCTCCAGAGGCGGAGGAAGAGGCCGAGGCGGCAGCAGCAGAAGAGGCCGAGGCAGCAGCAGCAGAAGAGGTAGCAGGGGGAGCCTGAGTGACTTCCTTGGTTTTAAGGTGTTTAATCCACTGCAGTTCATGCTTTGCATGCAGGTGCCTGGTCATGTAGGTTGTGCTAAGGTTCAGAACGTTAATGCCTCACTTCAGGCTCTGATGGCACAGCGTGCAAACCACTCGGGTCTTGTCGTCAGCACATTGTTTGAAGAAGTGCCATGCCAGGGAACTCCTTGAAGCTGCCTTTGGGGTGCTCGGTCCCAGATGGCTGCGGTCAGTAGCAGGTGGAGTCTCTTGGCGGCGGGTGTTCTGCTTTTGCCCCCTGCTCCCTCTTTTACTACGCTGTTGGCTCGGTCTCACCACTGCCTCTTCCTCCAAACTGTGAAAGTCAGTGGCACAACCTTCATTCCATGTGGGGTCTAGGACCTCATCGTCTCCTGCATCGTCTTCCTCCCAGTCTTGATCCCTGACCTCCTGTTCAGTCTGCACACTGCAGAAAGACGCAGCAGTTGGCACCTGTGTTTCGTCATCATCAGAGACGTGCTGAGGTGGTATTCCCATGTCCTCATCATCAGGAAACATAAGTGGTTGTGCATCAGTGCATTCTATGTCTTCCACCGCTGGGGAAGGGCTAGGTGGATGCCCTTGGGAAACCCTGCCAGTATAGTCTTCAAACAGCATAAGAGACTGCTGCATAACTTGAGGCTCAGACAGTTTCCCTGATATGCATGGGGGTGATGTGACAGACTGATGGGGTTGGTTTTCAGGCGCCATCTGTGCGCTTTCTGCAGAAGACTGGGTGGGAGATAATGTGAACGTGCTGGATCCACTGTCGGCCACCCAATTGACCCTGCTCAGGCCTTACCATCCTTAGAACGGCATTGGGCCCCACCAAATATCGCTGTAAATTCTGGCGGCTACTGGGACCTGTGGTAGTTGGTACACTAGGACGTGTGGATGTGGCAGAACGGCCACATCCTCTCCCAGCACCAGAGGGTCCACTTACACCACCAGGACCATGTCCGCGTCCCTTACTAGATGTTTTCCTCATTGTTATCGTTCACCACAACAACAAAAATATTATTTGGCCCAATGTATCGAATTCAAATTCAGGCGTTTTTTTACAGACACCTAACACTATCGGGCTATCTATTTAGGTACCGTATTACACTAATACAGGCACAGCAGTAACCACAGATTTAGCTGACTATGAATTTGAGGCCTGGTATTTAGGCGTTGGGTGACAGGTATACGTTTACGGACAGAATTAGACTGGGATATGCACAGTAGCGTGTGTGTGAAGTTATTGAGAATGACCCTATCAGCACCTTGATTCTGATATACCCTTTTAGCGATGTATTTTAAAGTAGGCCTGATACAGCAGAAACCACTAATTTAGAGAATTGCTAAATTGGGAATTGTATTTCAACCCAGAACAAAAACTGTGCTTTGACAGACACTAAATAACTTGCCCAGCCACAGCAATAACCACAGTTTTAGCTGACTATAAATTTGAGGCCTATTATTTTGGCGCTGAGTGATAGGTGTACGTTTACGGACAGAATTAGACTGGGATATGCACAGTAGCGTGTGTGTGAAGTTATTGAGAATGACCCTATCAGCACCTTGATTCTGATATACCCTTTTAAGGATGTATTTAAAGTAGGCCTGATACAGCAGAAACCACTAATTTAGAGAATTGCTAAATTGGGAATTGTATTTTAAACCCAGAACAAAAACTGTGCTTTGACGAACACTAAATAGCTTGACCAGCTACAGCAATAACCACAGATTTAGCTGACTATAAATTTGAGGCCTAGTATTTAGGCGCTGGGTGACAGGTATACGTTTACGGACAGAATTAGACTGGGATATGCACAGTAGCGTGTGTGTCAAGTTATTGAGACTGACCCTATGTGCACCTTGAATCTTATATACCCTTTTAGGGATGTATTTAAAGTAGGCCTGATACAGCAGAAACCATTAATTTAGAGAATTGCTAAATTAGCAACATAGTAACATAGTACATAAGGCCGAAAAAAGACATTTGTCCATCCAGTTCGGCCTGTTATCCCGCAAGTTGATCCAGAGGAAGACCCCTCTCTAGTAGCTATAGCCTGTAATATTATTAAGCTCCAGAAATACGTCCATGGCCCTCTTGAATTCCTTTATTGTACTCACCATCACCACCTCCTCAGGCAGAGAGTTCCATATTCTCACTGCTCTTACCGTAAAGAATCCTTTTCTATGTTTGTGTACAAACCTTCTTTCCTCCAGGCGCAGAGGATGTCCCCTCGTCACAGTCACAGTCCTGGGGATAAATAGCTGATGGGATAGATCTCTGTACTGACCCTTGATATATTTATACATATTAATTAGATCTCCCCTCAGTCGTCTTTTTTCTAAAGTGAATAACTCTAATTTTGATAATCTTTCAGGGTACTGTAGTTGCCCCATTCCAGTTATTACTTTAGTTGCCCTCCTCTGGACCTTCTCCAGCTCTGCTATGTCTGCCTTGTTTACAGGAGCCCAGAACTGTACACAGTACTCCATGTGTGGTCTGACTAGCGATTTGTAAAGTGGTAGGACTATGTTCTTATCACGGGAATCTATGCCCCTTCTGATGCAACCCATTATCTTGTTGGCCTTGGCAGCAGCTGCCTGACACTGTTTTTTGCAGCTTAGTTTGCTGTTTATTAAAATTCCTAGATCCTTTTCCATGTCAGTGTTACCGAGTGTTTTACCATTTAGTATGTACGGTTGACTTGCATTTTTCCTTCCCATGTGCATAACTTTACATTTATCAGTGTTAAACCCCATCTGCCACTTATCTGCCCAAGCCTCCAGTCTATCCAGATCCCTCTGTAGTAGTATACTGTCCTCATCAGTGTAAATTACTTTACACAGTTTAGTGTCATCTGCGAAAATTGATACTTTACTATGCAAGCCTTCTACAAGATCATTAATACATATATTGAAGAGAATAGGGCCCAATACTGACCCCTGAGGTACTCCACTAGTGACAGTGACCCAATCTGAGTATTTACCATTAATAACCACCCTCTGTTTTCTATCATTGAGCCAGTTACTTACCCACTTACAGATGTTTTCTCCCAGTCCGAGCATTCTCATTTTATATACTAACCTTTTATGTGGTACAGTGTCAAATGCTTTGGAGAAGTCCAGATATACGACATCCATTGATTCGCCGCTGTCAAGTCTAGAACTTACCTCCTCATAGAAACTGATTAAATTAGTCTGACATGACCGATCCCTCACGAAGCCATGCTGATATGGCGTTATTTGCTTATTTCTGTTGAGATGCTCTAATATAGCATCTCTCAGAAAACCTTCAAACAGTTTACCCACAACAGATGTTAAACTTACCGGCCTATAGTTTCCAGGGTCTGTTTTTGGCCCCTTTTTGAATATTGGCACCACATATGCCATGCGCCAATCCTGTGGGACATTCCCTGTCAGTATAGAGTCTGCAAATATCAGAAATAAGGGTCTGGCTATGACATTACTTAATTCCTTTAGGATACGGGGGTGTATGTCATCCGGTCCTGGCGATTTGTCTATTTTAATCTTTTTAAGTCGCTGATGTACTTCTTCCTGGGTCAGACAGGACACTTTTAATACGGATTTTTTTTTTGCATTCTGCATGTCATCTGACAATTTATTTTCCTCAGTGAATACATTGGAGAAAAAAATATTTAACAGCTTTGCTTTCTCCTCATCGCTCTCTGCGACTTCCCTCTCATTACTCTTTAAAGGGCCGACACCTTCAGATTTATACTTTTTAACATTTATATAATTGAAGAACATTTTAGGGTTAGTTTTACTCTCTTTGGCAATTAATCTCTCGGTCTCTAGTTTGGCCGCTTTTATTTGTTTTTTACATGTTCTATTTTTTTCCTTATAGTTTTTCAGTGCTTCCGTGCTCCCCTCCTGTTTCAGTGAATGATATGCTTTCTTTTTGTCATTTATTGCTTTCGTTACAGTTCTATTTATTCACATTGGTTTCTTTTTATTCCTTAACCTTTTATTACCATACGGTATGTACCTCTCACAATGAGATTTTAGGATGTTTTTAAAGATATCCCATTTTGTGGCTGTATTTTTATTTTTGAGGACTTTGTCCCAGTTAGTTTGGCCTATGGCCTCTCTTAGTTGGCTAAATTTAGCTTTTTTGAAGTTTGGTATTTTTGTTCCTCCCTGTAGAAACGCTCTTTTGAATGATAATTGGAAGGTTATTACTTTGTGGTCACTATTTCCCAGGTGTCCCCCAACCTGCACGTCTGTTGTTCTGTCCGGCCTATTGGTTAATACTAAGTCCAGTATGGCCGTTCTGGTATTTCAACCTTCAACCCAGAACAAAAACTGTGCTTTGACGGACACTAAATAACTTGCCCAGCCACAGCAATTACCAGAGATTTAGCTGACTATAAATTTGAGGCCTAGTATTTAGGCGCTGGGTGACAGGTATACGTTTACAGACAGAATTAGACTGGGATATGCACACTAGCGTGTGTGTGAAGTTATTGAGAATGACCCTATCAGCTCCTTGATTCTGATATACCCTTTTAGGGATGTATTTAAAGTAGTCCTGATACAGCAGAAACCACTAATTTAGAGAATTGCTAAATTGGGAATTGTATTTCAACCCAGAGCAAAAACTGTGCTTTGACGGACACTAAATAACTTGACCAGCTACAGCAATAACCACAGATTTAGCTGACTATAAATTTGAGGCCTATTATTTAGGCGCTGGGTGATAGGTGTACGTTTACGGACAGAATTAGACTGGGATATGCACAGTAGCGTGTGTGTGAAGTTATTGAGAATGACCCTATCAGCACCTTGATTCTGATATACCCTTTTAGGGATGGATTTAAAGTAGGCCTGATACAGCAGAAACCACTAATTTAGAGAATTGCTAAATTGGGAATTGTATTTCAACCCAGAAAAAAAACTGTGCTTTGACGGACACTAAATAACTTGCCCAGCCACAGCAATAACCACAGATTTAGCTGACTATAAATTTGAGGCCTATTATTTAGGCACTGGGTGACAGGTATACGTTTACGGTCAGAATTAGACTGGGATATGGCCAAAAAATAACCACACTATTGATGGTTAAATGCACTTGGTGTGAAAGCTTCACCCTGATGTAGGATATAGCCAAAAAACAACCCCACTATTGAGGTTTAAATGCACTTGGTGACAGCTTTGCCCCTGATGTAGTATATGGCCAAAAAATAACCACACTATTGATGGTTAAATGCACTTGGTGTGACAGCTTCACCCTGATGTAGGATATAGCCAAAAAACAATCACACTATTGAGGGTTAAATGCACTTGGTGACAGGCTCAGCTTGCCCCTGATGTAGTATATGGCCAAAAAATAACCACACTATTGATGGTTAAATGCACTTGGTGTGACAGCTTCACCCTGATGTAGGATATAGCCAAAAAACAACCACACTATTGAGGGTTAACTGCACTTGGTGACAGCTTGCCCCTGATGTAGTATAGGGCCAAAAAATAACCACACTATTGATGGTTAAATGCACTTGGTGTGACAGCTTCACCCTGATGTAGGATATAGCCAAAAAACAACCACACTATTGAGGTTTAAATGCACTTGGTGACAGGCTCAGCTTGCCCCTGATGTAGTATATGGCCAAAAATAACCACACTATTGATGGTTAAATGCACTTGGTGTGACAGCTTCACCCTTGATGTAGGATATAGCCAAAAAACAACCACACTATTGAGGTTTAAATGCACTTGGTGACAGCTTGTCCCTGATGTAGTATATGGCTAAAAAATAACCACACTATTGATGGTTAAATGTACTTGGTGTGACAGCTTCACCCTGATGTAGGATATAGCCAAAAAACAACCACACTATTGAGGGTTAAATGCACTTGGTGACAGCTTGCCCCTGATGTAGTATATGGCCAAAAAATAACCACACTATTGATGGTTAAATGCACTTGGTGTGACAGCTTCACCCTGATGTAGGATATAGCCAAAAAACAACCACACTATTGAGGGTTGAATGCACTTGGTGACAGCTTGACCCTGATGTAGGATATAGCCAGAAAACAACCACACTATTGAGGGTTAAATGCACTTGGTGTGACAGCTTGACCCTGATGTAGGATATAGCCATAAAATAACCACACTATTGATGGTTAAATGCACTTGGTGTGACAGCTTCACCCTGATGTAGGATATAGCCAAAAAATAACCACACTATTGATGGTTAAATGTACTTGGTGGCAGCTTGTGCTGGCGCACCACAAGACACAAAATGGCCGCCGATCACCCCAGAAAAAAGTGAATGAAAAACGCTCTTGGCAGCCTAAAAACAGTGAGCAATTGAATATCAGCAGTACAATGATCCACAGCTGCAGATCGATCACTGAATGAAGTCTTTTGGAGGAGTTAATCACTTCCTAATCTCGCCCTAACGTCGCAGCTGCAACCTCTCCCTACACTGATCAGAGCAGGGTGACGGGCGGCGCTAAGTGACTCCAGCTTAAATAGAGGCTGGGTCACATGCTGCATTGGCCAATCACAGCCATGCCAATAGTAGGCATGGCTGTGATGGCCTCTTGGGGCAAGTAGTATGACGCTTGTTGATTGGCTGCTTTGCAGCCTTTCAAAAAGCGCCAAGAAAGCGACGAACACCGAACCCGAACCCGGACTTTTACGAAAATGTCTGGGTTCGGATCCGTGTCACGGACACCCCAAAATTCGGTACGAACCCGAACTATACAGTTCGGGTTCGCTCATCCTTACAATTGAGACAAAGATAAATCATTTCAGAACTTTTTCCCCTTTTAATGTGACCTATAAACTGTACCAGAAACCTGACTTTTTAACAGGAGTGTGTAGACTTTTTATATCCACTGTATATAGTGCAGTGTATTGATGTGAACTTTGCAAGCTATAATAGATGCAGTGTGTACAGATATATGAGATTATTGTGGTTATAACTGTCTGCAGCAAAGAGCTTCTATTTTTTTTTTCATTTATAGTAGGTATAATACCACTATAATCTAGAAGGATCCCCATTTCTCAATTCTTTTGTTTGCATGTGAAATATTGTGCAGCCATTTTTTATCAACCATGTTTGCTTGATGGTTATTTACCTGTAATTATAATTATGAATGTGCTAGTCTAAATTTTCTTGTGGTATATATTGAGGGTAGCACCTCGACTTAGACTGAGCAACGCCCATCTGCCTGGAGCTTTTGAGCAGAGTATAAATGTAGCTGGTTCCTGCACTGCCAAGAAGTTTGTAGGCTTAGGTAAGTCCAAGAGAGGCGGTATATTAGTGTTTGGGACCCATCTGCGGAAGCCACCTTGACACCTGGTAGTCGGGCCGACACGCGTTTAATCAAAAATGTGTGCAAAGAGCTTCTATTTTTTCATTTATAGTAGGTATAATACCACTTTAATCTAGAATGATCCCCATTTCTCAAATCTAGATGTTGTGCAGCCATTTTTTTTTTATCAACCATGTTTTCTTGATGGATATTCATCTGTGATTATGATTATGATTATGAATGTGCTAGTCTAAATTTTCTTGTAGTAGTGTCTGCAGTATATCTGAGTGAGATATGAGTAAAATAGGGAATGGGGTATAAATGAAGAGAAAGGAAGAGGACCTCCTCTTACCACTCCATTCTAGTCTCAGTGGAGAGCTCATTGTTCTTCACCATGCTGCTGGGGTTAAAGGACATGTGATGATGCTCTATACAGTTCCTTTACTATAGGACCTGTGATGATGATGATGATGATGATGTCATCACAGGTCCTAGCAGATGCTTCTATGTAACCTGGAAACGACACCATTCTTGGTTCATTTCCTTTACTAGATGTACAGGACCTGTGATGACATCATCACAGATCCATTAGTCTTCACTGATGATAGGGATATTATACAGGAGCTGGACAATAATGAGTGTAATTAGGGGTAAGGGACTTTGGTTCACTACGGGTACCAAGAGCCCCAGAGCAGCTGCATGGTCTGCCACTATTAGAGGTACACCACTGATTTACATGAAAGTAATTTAATTTACAAAATGGTCTTCTCTGCTCACTTAAAGAGCTGACCAGGAATATTTAACGTTTAACCAGTGTCCTAAGCCTGCATCAACTATTAAATGATCCATACATGCCTGTTCCCAACCTCTCTGGTTCTGTGTCCTGGCTCCAGCATGTATATTTTCCGGTCAGAGGCTTGCTGGTTTACTTCCTCCCTGACATGAGCATGATCACTAACCAAGCTGAAGCCAGTAATTTGAGGAAGGGAAACCAGCAGGGTTTTGTTGTGGTGGTGCTGGAGCTGTTGTAGAGAAGGGAGAAGTGCAACATGGGTTTGGTTGGATACAGCAACAGGAAGTGCTACATACAGGATGGGAGATAGGGGATAACTATAACGACTGGTTGAGGTCCTACTGCTGGGACCCCCATCAATCACAAGAATGAGTATCCTGTACCCTTCAGAGAACCCTCAACATTAACTGAGAGGCAAGACGAGCATATGCAGTGCTGCCCCATCCATTTCTATCTCAGCACTCTATAAGGCATGAATGGATGGTCAATTTGCATGATGGACCTGCCCCCCGGTTCTTTTATAGACACTCTGAGGGGTCTAGAGTATCTGTTCTCGTTATCATGTGGGGCCCAGTGGTAAGACTCCCGCCAATCTCATAGTTATCCTCTATCCTGTGAATTGGGAGAAACTTTTAACAAGAAAAACCATTTAGGTCAAATTTGTTATTAAAAGGAGGATTCAATGGGACACAAAAGTCAGTCTCCTCTTTTTTTTCTGTTGAAAAATAGGATGCTGGTATTTTTTTGTACAATAGAAGAAAATGCTAACAAGACTGTTCTAATCTTGAAAAAACAGTATTCTAAAATGGCAAAAATGTGGTGTTAAGCTAGCTAAAAGTTTATTTATTACGTAATGAAGCTCTGAGTTCTAATACCTTTTGTGCTCCAATTTCTCACAAGCACGCCATCTTCCCCTGAATGTAAACAATTAACATTTATATTCACTCACAGCAAGCAGTGATCATGAGAATTAGGAGGAATTTACAAGGTATATTAAAGGGCTAAAGACCTTTATCTTAACACCCCTAGTGGTCTAAGGGGGAACTAAGGCAGCAGCACTATTCTAAGTTGGGTACTAAGGGGGAAAACACTACAATGTGGGGGCACTAGGGGGCATTCTACTGTGTGGGGGCACTAAGGAGGCATGATCAATGTGAGTGGGGCACTAAAGAGAAATAATTATAGTATGTAGACACTAAGAGGACATGACTACTGTGTGGGGGCACTCGGGGGCATTCTACTATGTGGGAGCACTAAGGGAGCATGAATACTGTGTGGGCGCACTAAAGAGGCACCCCAACTATGAGCGGGCACTAAGAGGGCATAACTACTCTGTGGCTCACTAAGGAGGCATGACTATTGTGTAGGGCCACTAAATGGGCCTTCTACTGTGGGGCAATAAGGTAAATAATTACTAGATTTGGCAAGGGGGGCATGCAGGGCTCACTAGGCAAACTGTAAAGCTAACTCAGTTTTTTTTCCTCCTGTCCAGCGTGGGACTAGCAGGAAGTAGGGTTGCAGGGGAGTTTGCTATGAGGGCCCGATTTAAAACTTTATAGGGCCCAGCATTTCCTTGTTATGGACCTGGCAATAATAGTAATATACACAACAGTTTTACAAACCCATTTAATATTTGATCAACAAACAATCCAAAAAGGTTGTCTCGTCATATAAAAACCTATTTAACTTGAGGGTCAGCATCAGACTTGTCAGAGTTTCCCAGTCAAACAATTGATTTTGATACTGCCAGCTGCTCAAATTTAGTGAAATGAAAAATTTAAATTCATATAAATGGCCAATTGGCCATCAGTGTAATATATGACTGGCTTAAGTCAGCAAGATCAGTAGCTGCTGCTTGTCACCTGCTCTCTATTATGGCTGTCTGAAGGATATCCCTAATAGAACATATCAACACAGTTCATTAAAAAACTGAAAATACAATCATTTTTTCCAATGTAATTTAATGTGCACAAAATTTCATCAAACTTTACTTGCATGATAACTTTGTTATAAATATAAGAGAGGGTCCTAAATTATCCGAAAGTTATATTTTGAATAATAGTCTATTCAACAGAAAATGCGATTTGAAAACATTGAATTATTAAAGTGCACATCTTTTACTTCTAGTTCAGTTTCTGAATTAATTTTAATCATTGATTTTTTTTTTAAACTGTGTTGAATATTTTACAATTAATGATTCATCAGCCAAGGAAGCCAATAAACCATATGCAATGAGTTATCTAATAAATATATATTTATATGCATCCAAATACTCAATTATAAAAAAATAAAATAAATGAACTACGCTTTAGTTTTATATTTTAGTGAACAAAATCTCCTTTTCTAAAAGTTCTTTCATTTCCGGAAATGTCTAAGAGTTATACATTTGTACACAGTTTTAATTTGCTTAGCCTGTCTTGCCGTCACACTGCACTAAGGTGTCCCTAGTGGTTTACTTTATTAGTTGGCAGGGGAAACAACGTAATTGACATAGTAGCAGTTGGTTCATCTTTCAGTTTCCTAAAAGAAAAGTGGCTCAATATAAATGTTATAAAGTAAAAAGGTTAATAAAGTAATGTGTGCATGGTGAAAACTGAATATATGTAAATGTGTAATAAATAATCATTGTGGGGATTCGCTCTGGTAGTTAGGATAAGCGGGCACAGTACAGAGGCAAAATACAAATTCGTAATTCAAACTTCAGTGTTTATTCACACATGAATGGTACCAAAACACCCTCCAACAGCAACTTCTTCCAACAATCCAACAACAGTTTGGTGAAGAACAATGCATTTTCCAGCACGATGGAGCATTGTGCCATAAGGCAAAAGTGATAACTAAGTTGCTCGGGGACCAAAACGTTGACATTTTGGGTCCATGGCCTGGAAACTCCCCAGATCTTAATCCCATTGAGAACTTGTGGTCAATCCTCAAGCGGCGGGTGGACAAACAAAAACCCACTAAGGCTGCTTTCACACTAGCGTTCGCTGGTCCGCTCGTGAGCTCCGTTTGAAGGAGCTCACGAGCGGACCCGAACGCAGCCGTCCAGCCCTGATGCAGTCTGAATGGAGGCGGATCCGCTCAGACTGCATCAGTCTGGCGGCGTTCAGCCTCCGCTCCGCTCGCCTCCGCACGGACAGGCGGACAGCTGAACGCTGCTTGCAGCGTTCGGGTGTCCGCCTGGCCGTTCGGAGGCGTGCGGATCCGTGCCGATCCGTCCAGACTTTCAATGTAAGTCAATGGGGACGGATCCGTTTGAAGATGCCACAATGTGGCTCAATCTTCAAGCGGATCCGTCCCCCATTGACTTTACATTGAAAGTCTGGACGGATCCGTACTAGGCTATTTTCACACTTAGCTGTTCTATGCTAAAAATAATGCAGACGGATCCGTTCTGAACGGAGCCTCCGTCTGCATTATTATGAGCGGATCCGTTCAGAACGGATCCGCCCGAACGCTAGTGTGAAAGTAGCCTAATTCTGACAAACTCCAAGAAGTGATTATGAAAGAATGGGTTGCTATCAGTCAGGAATTGGCCCAGAAGTTGATTGAGAGCATGTCCAGTCAAATTGCAGAGGTCCTGAAAAAGAAGGGCCAACACTGCAAATACTGACTCTTTGCATAAATGTCATGTAATTGTCGATAAAAGCCTTTGAAAAGTATGAAGTGTGTGTAATTATATTTCACTACATCACAGAAACAACTGAAACAAAGATCTAAAAGCAGTTTAGCAGCAAACTTTGTGAAAACTAATATTTGTGTCATTCTCAAAACTTTTGGCCACGACTGTACCTATCATCCACAATGATTCCTTGTACCTTCTCACATACCTCCCCCCTTTGTTCAACCATGAGGGGGTGAACACATGCCATACAGTATTCTCGGGACAGGGCATCCGCATTTCCCTGCAAACGGCCTGCCCTGTGTTCTACGGAGAAAAAGTTTTGTAAGGACAGGAACCACCTGGTGACTCAGGCATTTCTTTCTTTGGCCTGTCTCATCCAATTGAGAGGCAAAATGTTCTCCACAAAAAATAATAGCGGAGAGACTCGAGTGCCCACTTGATAGCCAGGCACTCCCTCTCCACTATACTATACTGGGTCTCAGCTGGGGTGAGCTTACGGCTGAGGAAGACAATGGGATGCTCCTCCCTATTGACTTCCTGAGACAGTGCAGCACTGAGGCCTACTTTGGAGACATCAGTCTTTACTATGAACTCCCTTTTGAAGTTAGCATCATCAAAACTGGGGGCCCGCACAGGGCTGACCTCAAAGCGGAGAAAGCCTCTTCTGCCCGATCATCCCAGCAAACCATCACTGACTTGTGTCCCTTCAAGAGCCCTGTCAATGGTGCGGCCACAAGAGCAAAGTGGGGGACAAACCTCATGTAATAGACCACCATTCCCAGAAATTACTTAACTTGCCTAGTGGTGACAGGTCGGGGCCAATTTTGTATTGACTCTATTTTGTTCACTTGGGATTTAATGACTCCGTGCCCAATGACATACCCCAGGTACTTAGTCTCCTCTAACCCTATTACACATTTTTGGGGGATAGCAGTTAGTTCCGCCTTCTGGAAGGAGTCCACTAGAGCCTGCACTTTGGGTAGGTGACTTTCCCAGTCGTCCAGGTAATCTGAAGTGTACTGACGATGTGAACGCAGCACAATGTCCATAAGCCGTTGAAAAGTGGCAGGGACACCGTGCAGACCAAAGGGTAGCACCTTATACTGATACAGCCTTCAGGTGTGATGAAGGCAGTTTTCTCTTTGACAGCCTCTGTTAAGGGCACCTTCCAGTACCCTTTCATGAGGTACAAAACAGAAAAATACTGGGCTTGTCCTAACCTCATGATAAGCTCATCCACCCGGGGCATGGAATACGCATCGGATTTGGAAATCTTGTTCAGTTTACGAAAATCGTTACAGTGCCACAACATCCCATCTGGCTTGGGTATTAAGTTTATAGGACTGGCCCACTCACTTTTAGACTCCTGAATGACATCTAGTTGTAGCATTAACTGCACTTCCTCTGAGATGGCTTGTCGCCGAGCCTCGGGTACCCGGTATGGTTTTAACCAGACTTTGGCCTGAGGTTCCCTGACAATGTTATGCTGGATTGTGGAAGTGCGTCCAGGGAGGTCCGAGAACATATCCGTGTTCCGACTAATGAACTCCCTGGCCTCCTGAGTCTGTTTAGAGGAGCGGCTGTCAGCAACTTTTACAGCGGCTACTGCTTCTCTTTCATCAGACAAAGGGGCCGGGACCTCTTAACCTAGAAAACCCGGACGTGGGCTGTCTTCCGTAGAGGTCTCCCTATCCTTCCACGGCTTAAGTAAATTAACATGGTAGATCTGTTCCACTTTCACTGCCCTGGCTGGTGTGCCTTGTAGTTCACCTCTCCAACTTTCTCGAGTACTTTGTATGGCCCCTGACACCTAGCCAGGAACTTACTGTCTATGGTGGGTACAAGAACCAAAACCCAATCCCCCGGGTTAAAGATCCAGACCCCAGCCTGCCAATTATAGACCCGACTCTGGGCTCGCTGGGCTGCCTCCATATGCTCCCTTACAAGAGGCAACACTGTCTCTATTCGTTCTTGCATCTGGGTAATGTACTCAATGACACTTTTATACGGAAGGGCCTGTTGTTCCCATGCCTCTTTGGTTAAATTTATGAGACCGCGAGTGTGTCTGCCATATAGCAGTTTGAAGGCCGAGAACCCAGTAGAGGTCTGGGGTACCTCTCGCACTGCAAACATGAGATAGGGCAGAAGAAGGTCCCAGTCCTTCCCATCTTTAGCCACTACCCTTTTCAACATATTTTTTAATGTTTGGTTAAACTTTTCTACCAGACCGTCTGTTTGTGGATTGTAAACGGATGTGCGTAGCTGTTTTATGTGCAGCAACTTACAGAGTTCCTTTATCACCTTGGACATAACAGTGGTCCCCTTGTCAGTCAGAACCTCTTTAGGTAGCCTAACTCGGGAGAACATTTCGATTAGCTTATTAGCTATCAGTGTTGCAGATGTATGTTGCAGTGGCACCGCCTCTGGGTACCGAGTGGCGTAGTCTAGGACGACCAAGATGTGTTGGTGTCCTCTAGCGGACTTCAGTACTGGGTCTACAAGGTCCATAGCAATACGCTAAAAAGGTACCTCGATGATCAGGAGAGGTACCAAGTGACTACGGAAAAGGTGCTGGGGGCTAGTTGCCTGGCAGGTCGGGCAAGACTTACAGAATTCGTCCACCTCCCTAAACACACTGGGCCAGTAAAACTGGGCCGTTGTAGAATCCGGTCCTGTGTTTTCTGCATTCCCAGATGACTCCCGAGAACATGTTGGTGGGCTAACTCTAACACAAGTTTGTGATAAGCCTGGGGCACCACCAACTGTTCAATGGGTTCACCCCGCATCTGGTTTACCCAATACAGCATATCTTACTGAACCACAAAACGGTGAACACTGATTCTGCCCCAGCTTGTTGTGGCTCACCATCTACTATTAATACATTTTCCCAGGCTCAGGATAGGGTTGGGTCCCAGTGTTGTGTAGTTCCCAAATCATCCCCGGAGACATTGATGTCTGCCAGCTAAGGCCCCGGCGGCAAGTCCTCCATGTCTCCCACCATTACACTCAGTGGGGTCACCCCTACCACTGGCCCTTCCGCCTCTGGTTCCCAGAGTTTTGGCCTACCCCTGGAGCAAGGCCACTCTATTACCACTGTCTCATGGGTATCTGTCACTTTCTTAGCAGGCCAGAGTGAGGGAAGTCTCTCCCGATTATAAGTTTGCAGTGGAAGTTTGTGGCAACTGCAACTTTGTGAGTCCACCTGCCGGCCACCGTGATTAGAGATACCAGGTGGGATAGTCTTTTAAGTCCCCATGAATGCACATGACCCCAACTTTCCAGCCAGTATACTCAGAGGACCGTACCAGGGAAGTCCTTACTAGGGACACCAGACTCATTGAGTCCAGCAGGGCCTCCGCTGGAGTGTCTCCCACTTCCACCTGGCACAAGTGATTTAGAGTTTATGGGGTACCCGCTGCACACAGCTTCCTGGCATATAACACTGACGGAAGCCATAGTTCGTGTGCATGGGTTCCACCTGATGTGGACAGTCTCCCGACACAACCAGCAGATTATCGGAGCCGTATCCATAGGCGGTACATAACTGGTGGGTTTGTTTGACACAACTCGCCGGGTCTGGGGCGGAGATTTGCAGGATTTGGCTGCTCCTCTCCCAAAAGAACCCCCTTGTAGATTCCAGGTAGTCTTATAGCGTTCCACCAGGTCGACCATCTCGAGGTCATTACCTGGAGAGACCTGGCCGAACCATTGCTGGAGAGGGGGTGGCAAAGCCCTCCAGAACATATCAGCCAATAGTCTATCCAGCATAGTTTTCGATGTCATCTTAGGAATCACCGCACGGACTGCCTTCCGGGCATCTTGGACGCTCTGAGTTGCTCCTGCTGTCTGCAAAGCTATCACGTGTTGTAGCAGCAACTAGTTGGTCTCTTGCTGCTGCTTGTTATCCTCCCGTTGTTCCAACAGCTATGTTCATGTAATAGACCTGGTTCACCAGAAGGTGTCAGTGCAGATGGCAGAGCTATAGTTAGAGAGAATGGAACTTACTATTCCATTCTCTCCCCCTTTAAGCAGAAGTCCTGCTTTCATGCCGGGGCATGCTTAGGTGTGCCTATGCCAGCCAGAGCACCCTAAGCACTGCTGGTCATGAAACAGGATGTCTGGAAGCCATAAGCGTCAGAGGAATAGTTCTTCAGCCACCGTAAAAGAAATCAGCAAGAGGAAGAGTTCTTAAGATGAAGATAAGTTTTACTGAGTGTCAGGAGGGGAATAACAGTCGACGTCACCCCATCCGAGGATACCAGGAGAGTCTTAAAGTACAGTAACCAGACTAAAGCAGAGGATTCCGGCAGGCAGTTCCGTCGCCAGAACTGCCTGCCGGATCTGTCAAAATGTATGCAAACTGATGGCATTTGTCAGACGGAACAGGATCCTGATCCGTATGACAAATGCATTGAAATGCGAGATCCTTCTCTCCGGTGTCATCCGGAAAAACGGATCTGGCATTTATTAATTTTTTTCACATTTTTTGCGGTCTGAGCATGCGTAGACCGCGATGCCGGATCCGTTTTGCCCAAAAACTCGGCATTAATGAACTTCAATGGGAAAAAATGCCTTCTGGCAAGTGTTCCGAAATTTTGAACTGAGATAAAACCGCAGCATGCTGCAGTATTATCTCCGTCCTGAAAAGGCAAAAAGACTGAACTGAATACATCCTGATGCATCCTGAACGGAATGCTCTCCATTCAGAATGCATTAGGATAAAACTATATAGAAAGTATATTATTGGTATTTAACACCCCTGCTTCAATCAGTTTTTTTGGGGGGGCAACTGGTATATCACACCAGTAGAAATTATTTCTTCCTATAGGGTTCGTCACTCTGTGTAGCTGAGGTAATGCATTAAAACCGCAAACAAATGCTGCACTACCCAAATTTACTATATAGAAAGTATATTATTGGTATATCACAACCTGCTTCAATCAGTTTTTTTGAGGGGCAATTGGGTCACAGAGTTCGTACAGGTAGTCATTAATGGCACGCTTCTGCTGGAGCAGCCTATCAATCACATACAAGGTGGAGTTCTATCGCGTCGGGCAGTCACAAATCAGACGTCTGACGGGCAGTTGGTGTCACCACTGAACGTCAGCAAGGCGAGCCATGGCCATGTAAGATCTTCTAAAATGGCCAGAGATTTTCCTGGCCTGCCGCAAGACATCCTGGACTCTGGGCTATTTGGCAATGAATCGCTGCACGACTAAGTTCAGAACGCAAGCCATTTATGGCATGTGTGTCATTTTGCCCTGTTTCAGCGTGCTCAGCAGATTGGCACCGTTGTCTCAGACCACTTTACCAACTGTCAAATGAGCGGGGTTAGCCACTGATCGGTCTGTGACCGCAAAGCTGAAAGGAGTGCAGGACCGGTGTGGCTCTAGGCACAACAGCTGCAGCACAGCATGGCAATGTCTCACCAGGCACGTCAAATAGGTTCTGGGGAGCTTGGGGGGCGCAGCGGAAGAGGCGGTAGCAGTGAAAAAGGAGGAGTCAGCTGAGGAGGAGACAGAGGATGGAGTAGGAGGAGGAGAAGAAGAGGCACGCCTGCATGCAATCTGTGGCGGTAACATTAAATTCACATGGGGGCCACGGGTTGCATGCTTGTCGGCCATCAGAAGGTTCACCCAGTGGGCAGTAAAAGCTATGTACCTTCCCTGCCGTGTTTGCTAGCCCACGTGTCTGTGGTCAGATGTATCTTGGCACTGACACTGTGTGCCAAAGATACATTCACTTGCCGCTGAACGTGGCCATATAGCCTGGTGCAGCTGCCCTACCCCTACCACCTCTGCAGAATGGCCTGCCTCTTCCTCTGCCTGTCATTTTCAAAATGACACTGTTAAAAAAGTCCCTATAGAAGAGCAGTATTTATGAAAAAGGCATATCGCACCCCTGCTTCATTCAGTTTTTGGGGGCGCAACTGGTATATCACATCAGTAGAAATTATTTGTTCCAATGGCATTTGTCACTATCTGTAGCTGCGGTAACGTAGCAAAGCCGCAAACAAATGCTGCACTATCCAACTGCACTATATAGAAAGTATATAATTGGTATATAACACCCCTGCTTCAATCAGTTTTTTGGGGGGCAACTGATATATCACACCAGTAGAAATGATTTGTTCCAATGGAGTTTGTCACTCTGTGTAGCTGAGGTAACGCATCAAAACCGTAAACAAATGCTACACTACCCGAATGCACAATATAGAAAGTATATAACTGGTATATCACAACCTGCTTCAATCAGTTTTTTGGGGGGCGGCTGGTATATCACATCAGTAGAAATTATTTGTTCCAATGGCTTTTGTCAGTCTGTGTAGCTGCGCTAACACAGCAAAACCGCAAACAAATGCTGCACTACCCAAATGCACTATATAGAAAGTATATAATTGGTATATAACACCCTGCTTCAATACTTTTTTTGGGTGGCAACTGGTATATAAGTATATTCGTGTTTTGGGGTTGCCTTTGATCAGGTGTGCTTATCCTTAAGTGTGTTATGGTAAAGCCATGTATCAGTGGCTGCACATTGTAATTATGTTTTCCAATTAATGAGATCACAGACACTGAATATAGGATATAGCACATTTGTCTACTGTGTATTATACATGTATGGATGGCACCCTACCATATGACAGAACCCTTTATATATGTCCCAATAGAGACATTACAGGTCTGGTGTTGGGGTATATGTGATATATGGATATATGTGATTAGACATTCTTGTGGTGTTATGGACTACTGAAACAGTATGGATACTTGCTTGTTCTATGTACACTGCTCAGCCTCTACTTACTAGAACAATCCTGCTTCCTGGATGTACCAGGCACACACAGCTTTTCCACTATCTGGAATATGGCAGGGGAAGGAGTGCATTCCAAGGTCCTAGGTACAGTGAGGGTGTTGGAGCTGTGCTTTGAAGCTGATATCTTAAGTCAGCCTGATGGACAAGTGTAAGGTTAACCCATTAAATGCTTGCTAATATTTTACAGGATCCAATAAAAATGTGCCATGTTTAGTCACCTCCCACCAGGGGGGTATATTCTGTGTGAACACTCACAATAAACTAGAGATTTTGCTTTGACCCCAGAGTGTGCGTCTTTGCTTCATTTCTCCGTGCACGTTAAGACAATATCTACTAATTTGGAGCAGTACATCAACCTACCTGGTATCTTGACCAGATCCAAAACAGTGGTATTCTGGATATTTTCTAGAACGGATATACAGGTCCTTCTCAAAAAATTAGCATATTGTGATAAAGTTCATTATTTTCTGTAATGTACTGATAAACATTAGACTTTAATATATTTTAGATTCATTACACACCAACTGAAGTAGTTCAATCCTTTTATTGTTTTAATATTGATGATTTTGGCATACAGCTCATGAAAACCCAAATTTCCTATCTCAAAAAATTAGCATATTTCATCTGACCAATAAAAGAAAAGTGTTTTTAATACAAAAAAAGTCAACCTTCAAATAATTATGTTCAGTTATGCACTCAATACTTGGTCGGGAATCCTTTTGCAGAAATGACTGCTTCAATGCGGCGTGGCATGGAGGCAATCAGCCTGTGGCACTGCTGAGGTGTTATGGAGGCCCAGGATGCTTCAATAGCGGCCTTAAGCTCATCCAGAGTGTTGGGTCTTGCGTCTCTCAACTTTCTCTTCCCAATATCCCACAGATTCTCTATGGGGTTCAGGTCAGGAGAGTTGGCAGGCCAATTGAGCACAGTAATACCATGGTCAGTAAACCATTTACCAGTGGTTTTGGCACTGTGAGCAGGTGCCAGGTCGTGCTGAAAAATGAAATCTTCATCTCCATAAAGCTTTTCAGCAGATGGAAGCATGAAGTGCTCCAAAATCTCCTGATAGCTAGCTGCATTAACCCTGCCCTTGATAAAACACAGTGGACCAACACCAGCAGCTGACATGGCACCCCAGACCATCACTGACTGTGGGTACTTGACACTGGACTTCAGGCATTTTGGCATTTCCCTCTCCCCAGTCTTCCTCCAGACTCTGGCACCTTGATTTCCGAATGACATGCAACAGTCCAGTGCTGCTTCTCTGTAGCCCAGGTCAGGCGCTTCTGCCGCTGTTTCTGGTTCAAAAGTGGCCTGACCTGGGGAATGTGGCACCTGTAGCCCATTTCCTGCACACGCCTGTACACGGTGGCTCTGGATGTTTCTACTCCAGACTCAGTCCACTGCTTCCGCAGGTCCCCCAAGGTCTGGAATCAGTCCTTCTCCACAATCTTCCTCAGGGTCCGGTCACCTCTTCTCGTTGTGCAGCGTTTTCTGCCACACTTTTTCCTTCCCACAGACTTCCCACTGAGGTGCCTTGATACAGCACTCTGGGAACAGCCTATTCGTTCAGAAATGTCTTACTGTGTCTTACCCTCTTGCTTGAGGGTGTCAATGAGGGCCTTCTGGACAGCAGTCAGGTCGGCAGTCTTACCCATGATTGCGGTTTTGAGTAATGAACCAGGCTGGGAGTTTTTAAAAGCCTCAGGAATCTTTTGCAGGTGTTTAGAGTTAATTAGTTGATTCAGATGATTAGGTTAATAGCTCGTTTAGAGAACCTTTTCATGATATGCTAATTTTTTGAGATAGGAATTTTGGGTTTTCATGAGCTGTATGCCAAAATCATCAATATTAAAACAATAAAAGGCTTGAACTACTTCAGTTGGTGTGTAATGAATCTAAAATATATGAAAGTCTAATGTTTATCAGTACATTACAGAAAATAATGAACTTTATCACAATATGCTAATTTTTTGAGAAGGACCTGTACATACTACCCTCAACATATATCACCCTACGTGTATGCCCCATGTATGCTTTCTGTATCTACATTATATTGTGTCTCTTTCTATTTGCTGAACTTTTAGTTATATTTTCTTGATAAATAATAAAGATAGTAATATATATTTTTAGTTGTTTATCTTCCTGTAGAAGGCACCTTTAAATACCTCCTGCAGGCCAGCCATAGGCTAGGGAAGATAGGAGACATGAGCATGCTGCCTCACATAAGGAGGAGACACACACGCACATCCTAAATACACTCAAGGTACTCTGAGCCAGAGAGCAAGCTCTTCTCAAAGCCAGAAGGGATATGCTGGTGGCAGAAGTACAGACCACAGTTAATTACCCCACTGCCCAAGCCTGTCAACACGGCATGCAGCAGCAGGGAGGAGTGAGGGAGCATGGTGCCCATACCAGTGTATGGGGACAAAATTGCAGGCTAACATTGAGCATAAGGCCTCTTTCAGGCAGTCAGTATTTGGTCAGTGTTTTGCATCATTATTGCTAATTCAAAAGCATGTGTGGGTCCAAAACACAGATGAGATGCAAATAATTCCATTACATTTTAGATCTGTTTTGGACCCATTCCTGTTTTTGGCTTACACATACTCAACCAATACTGATTCAAAACACTGTCCAAAGACTGACCGCCTGAAAGTGGCTTTACGGATGCACGAAATACAGGATTATTTTTTTAATAGTTTTCTTCTTTTATGTTCTTCTGATGGATCAGAAGAACAGAAAAATAAACACTGATATTAACAAAATATTACTGCCAATGCTGCTGCATCCCCTCCCTACTCTGTCATGGAACCACTACTGTCACTGTCGCTTCCACCTTCCCTATTCTGTCAAGGGGCCACTACTGATGCTGCCACCGTCCCCACTCTGTTATGGAGCCACTACTGATGCTACCACTATCCTTATTCTGTTATGGGACCACTACTGCTGCCACCATCCCTACTTTGTCATGGTGCCACTACTATCACTGCCACCTTCCCCACTCTGTTATGGGGCTACTACTGCTGCTGATGCTGCCACCACTGTCCCTGATCTATCATAGGGCCACTACTGCTACTGCCACCACTCTGTCATTGGGCCACTACTGCTGCTGCCACAATACCCACTCTGTCATGGGCCACTACTGCTGCTGCCACCATCCCTACTTTGTCATGGGGCTACTATTGCTGTTGCCACCACCATTTCCACTGTTTCATAGGGCCACTACTGCCGCTACTGCTGCTGCCACCACTGTCCCTAATATATCATGGGTCCACTACTGCTTCTGCTGCTGTCTCTACCATCCCCACGCTTCCATTGGGCCACTACTGCTGTTGCCACTGTCCCCACTGTATCGTGGGGCCACTACTGCTGCTGCCACCATCCCCACTCTCTCATGGGGCGACTACTGATACTGCCACAGTCCCCACTCTGTTATGGGACCAATTTTGTCACGGTTACTACCACTGCTCCTGCTTCTGTAATGGAGCCAATAATTGAATCTTAGGGCACTGCACTGTTAAGTCCATGTTGATAAATTAGACCTGACGTTAACATTGACCTTTAATACAGACACACATTGATTAGACAGCAAATAGAAGGGATTAAAAATCATGTGTTTGGACTGCCACAGCAAGCATTAAAAGAAATTTTTGGAATACACTACTTTATTGACGCTTCATTTATTTGGTTCCATTAAATGGGTTGTCTCATCATAGACAATGTCATCATAAACATTGTCTTATAGGTGCGGGTCCCACCGCTGGGACCTGCACCTACAGTCATGTGAAAAAATTAGGACACCCTTTGAAAGCATGTGGTTTTTTGTAACATTTTTAATAAAAGGTTATTTAATCTCCGTTTCAACAATACAGAGAGATTAAAGTAATCCGACTAAACAAAGAAAACTGAAGAAAAGTCTTTTCAAGATCTTCTGTAAATGTCATTCTACAAAAATGCCTATTCTAACTGAGGAAAAAGATAGGACACCCTTGCCCCTAATAGCGAGTGTTACCTCCTTTGGCTGAAATAACTGCAGTGAGACGGTTCTTGTAGCCATCTACCAGTCTTCGACATCGGTCTGAGGAAATTTTACCCCACTCCTCAATGCAGAACTTTTTCAGCTGTGAGATGTTTGAGGGGTTTCTTGCACGTACAGCCCTTTTCAAGTCACCCCACAGCATCTCAATGGGATTCAAATCTGGACTTTGACTTGGCCATTCCAGGACTCTCCATTTCTTCTTTTTCAGCCAATCTTTGGTTGATTTACTAGTATGTTTTGGGTCATTGTCATGTTGCATGGTCCAGTTCCGCTTCAGCTTTAATTTTCTAACTGATGGTCTCACATGTTCTTCAAGCACCTTCTGATACACAGTAGAATTCATCGTGGATTCTATGATGGTGAGCTGACCAGGTCCTGCTGCAGCAAAGCAGCCCCAAACCATGACACTTCCACCTCCATGCTTCACAGTTGGTATGAGGTTCTTTTCTTGGAATGCTGTGTTTGGTTTACGCCAAACATGTCCTCTGCTGTTGTGTCCAAATAATTCAATTTTGGACTCATCTGTCCAAAGAACATTATTCCAGAAGTCCTGGTCTTTGTCAACTTTATCTCTGGCAAATGTCAGTCTGGCCTCGATGTTTCTCTTGGAAAGCAAAGGTTTCCTCCTTGCACACCTCCCATGCAAGTTAAACTTGTACAGTCTCTTTCTGATTGTAGAGGCATGTACTTCTACATCAACAGTAGCCAGAGCCTGCTGTAGTTCTCGAGATGACACTTTAGGGTTTTTGGAGACCTCTTTTAGCATCTTGCGGTCTGCTCTTGGGGTGAACTTGCTGGGGCGACCAGTCCTGGGCATGTTGGCAGTTGTTTTGAAAGCCCTCCACTTGTAGACTATCTTCCGGACAGTGGAATGGCTGATTTCAAAATCTTTTGAGATCTTTTTAAATCCCTTCCCAGACTCATAGGCTGCTACAATCTTTTTTCTGAAGTCCTCTGACAGCTCTTTTGCTCTCACCATGGTGCTCACTCTCACTTCAACAGTCAGGAGCACACCAAACTAAATGTCTGAGGTTTAAATAGGGCAAGCCTCATTCAACATGCAGAGTAACGATCTACTAATTATGTGCACCTGGTGTGATATACCTGTGTGAGATCTGAGCCAATTTAAGAGGGAATACATGTGAGGGTGTCCTATCTTTTTCCTCAGTTAGAATAGGCATTTTTGTAGAATGACATTTACAGAAGATCTTGAAAAGACTTTTCTTCAGTTTTCTTTGTTTAGTCGGATTACTTTAATCTCTCTGTATTGTTGAAACGGAGATGAAATAACCTTTTATTAAAAATGTTACAAAAAACCACATGCTTTCAAAGGGTGTCCTAATTTTTTCACATGACTGTATATTGAGAACAGAGCCCTGCAAGGTGGTGACTGGAGGACTCCAGTCCAGCCACCACCAAGCCGGTTCCCCATAGAAGTGAACGGGAGCGTGTGCGGCCCCTGGTCCCATTAATTTCTATGGGGCTGACGGAAATAGCCGAGTCAGTGCTTGTTCATTTTCGCCAACCCGAAAGAAAATGAATAGAGGGCGTCTGCGCATGCGCAGTGCACCCTCCTTCACTTGTGGGGCTCCATTCTCGATATAGGTGCGGGTCCCAGCAGTGGGACCCGCAAGTATTAGACAACACGGGCATATCCTAGCGATATTCCTCCATTGTCCATGATGAGACAACCCCTTTAAGAGCCATTTGGACACAGCTCCTTCAGGGGAACATATATATATATATATATATATATATATATATATATATTATTTATTTTTTTACTTTACTTAAGGGTGCAGTATGCTTTTCTTATTTTTTTTACCAGAAAGGATTAGCTATGAATCTTGGTGAACACTATTACTGCCACTGTTGCTGACAACTTGAATATTGGTGCACTCCACAGTTACGTCCATGGTGATAAATTAGACCTGATGCTTTTATTGACCTGCAATACTGATGCACAGTAATTCGACAGCTAAAGGAAGGGATCAGTGCCCTGAACAGTGGTGTAGACAGCGATAAATTACAACTGCCTATGGATGGCACAGTACCTACTGAACAGATTTAGTATTAATGTGGGTCCACTAGAACGTAATGCACACAACGATACACTCCCCCTGCACTCTCCCTATATTCTCCCTGCATTTTAAGTTCCAAACCTTCACACTGAGATTGGACCACCAAGTGGGATGAATATGATTAGGCACAGGGGCCTGGGAATACCAGATTTATCACGATTTGTGACCAATTAATTAGAAATAAATTACATTTCTTGACGAAGTTTGACAAATCATATTTTTTTAAACTTTCCTCATCTTTAGCCATATTTAAAGTGACCACTTCCACTGTACATGTAAGGCTTTGGTCATTAAGCAGTTAAAGCTTGGTCATCAGGCGCCACAAATTGCAGGATATGTTGAGCCAAGAGGAAAGTTTGGAAGGAAACATCTGAATAGGGTAATATATTAGTTGGTGCACAGATCATTGCTCTATATTATCAGTTTAGTATACCCCTGTAGCAATGATTTTTTAGCTACATTATGTAGCCACAGCAAAATTGCAAAACTTTAATTAGTCTGACAAAAGGTACAGCAATGCTGTTGCTTACAAGAAAGCCACATGGTAGCTGGTAGTTCTCCAGGTGTTTAGTAGGCAGAAAGAGAAAAAGAATATGTGTGGATATCAGCTGATTGTTAACATGCAGGAAAGAAAGCCCATACTGCCAGAAATGAGAACATCAATAGGCTTCCCTTAAGGCTTTTCTTATGCATAAGAGCTGATAATTCTAAGTGCCACTGTATGCATAGTTTGCACATACTTACCCTTATAATAGACCTAAATGTCAAGAAGTATGGGTGAGATTGATTGAATTCCCATTTTATCTGGCAATGTGTGTGTTAAATTTATGTAGAGGCGCTGGCCTCTATATAACTTTGACATATCCACCGTCTGTCTAAATCTATGCCAGCTCCCTTCCTGGCGTATATTTAGACTCTTTTCTACGCCTAAAGCAGGTGTAAAAAATAGTAAATGAGACAGACCTGCCAGCCTGCCACTTCCCCTCTCACACCACATCCCCTTTTTTAGACTTGCCATAAGAGGGGACAAGTCGCAGATTCTCCAACAGATATACGCCAAAGAGTAGCGTATATCTGTTAGTAAATGACCCCCTATATGTCTACTTGGTAGAATTCTTACGTATGCTATGAAAAGATAAGTTATGCTATAATACTATTGATGTGAAAGTGAACTTTTAGGTGCTTTTTGTCCTAGTCCTTTATCTGAAGCATTTAAGAGGGTTTTTCCTCTGAGACAATGGGGGCATATCACTAGGATATGCCGCCTTTGTATGATCAGTGCGGGTCCCACCACTGGGACCGACACTTATGTCTTAAACGAAGCCCCGAAAGTGGTGCATGTGCAGCCACCCTCAATTCAATTCTATGGGGCTGCTGATAATAGCCTATCTATTTCCATCAGGCCCATAGAGGTGAATGGGTGCGGTGGCCAGTCATGCGCGGTGCGCTCCCCTTCACTTCTATGGGGAGAGAGATTGGTAGTGGCCGGACCGGAGTCCTCCAGCCACCACTTTGCTCGCTCTGTTCTCAATATAGGTGCAGGTCCCAGCGGTGGAACCCGCACCTATGAGACAATAGGGGCATAACTTAGCATTATGCCCCCATTGTCTCCGATGGAAATAGCCCTTTAAGACAAATTTCACATTCAACTGTTATATGCTAGAGGGCTTTTCCAGGCTTATGGTTTTGAAGACCTAACCTCAGGGTAGGTCATTGACACACACAGACACACACACCAATCAGCTGTTCCCTGCAGTCTCTGCACTGGAACTTGCACTGTGAATGGAACAGGAAGTACAGCTCCATTTAAAGCGTGGTGGTTGTAGGAGTTGGGCTGCAGATGTACTTCCTGCTCCATTCACAGTGCTAGTTCCAGTGCCTGGGGCTGCAGAAAAGATTGGAGGGACTGCAGAGTGTCAGACCCTCATCAATCGGATATTAATGACCCATTCTGAGGATAGGTCAGGAGCCTAGAAAGCCTATTTAAAGGGTAGTGTCATGAACCAGCCCAGCTTGCCCATTAATCAGAGGAAATATGGTATTACATTAATATCATTAAAATTTAAGTATAGTACTATATAGCAAATGTCATTTGGAATACTTGGGTTATCCTCCTGATTTCTTGCCACCCACTAAGCTATGCTTCTCTCAAAGATGAATCAGTGACGTATAAGTACACATGCAGCGTATACATGTAAAACATTAGATAATGTGTAAAAGGCAAACCCCTCCACAATGTCAACTCTGCATTTATCAGTCCTGCTTGGAAAGCCAGTGTTTAGAAAATGTATGGATATAGCAGGGTTAACACACAAACTCTTAACTCAAACTTCTTAATTCATCACATTATCTTGAAACAAAAGCCATTGAAAAGCAATTGAAGGTGTTTGCTTAACGCATTTAGTTTAGATAGCACGTCTCATAAAGCATGAGTGTTAACTCTACTACATCTGTATTTATTCAAGTGCCACGACTACTGAATACCAGTGATCTTGTATTGAACAGATCTACTGAATAGACAGGTATGTGGAACGTTTCATTCTTATGATCTATAGGGTAAACTTAAATTACACTATTTATTTGGCACTATGCTGTTCAGATGTCAAAGAAAAAAAAGCTGCATAGTTAAGAACACAACATGGCACATTTGCACTCTGTGCTGAAATTACACTAATGATTTAACGGATTATATACTTTGCTGATATCACAGATAAAAAACCCTTGACTACTGAATTTACGGTACAAGAAAATTAACTGAATGTTCAAATGTTTTAGGAATCAGGGCACTCTTTCAGTTTCTGCTTCACACCTAGAGAGTTTGGATTTATGGTTCTCTGATTACCGGATTAGTTTTCCCAATGATTTCAGTGCAGCAAAATGACTAATTTCTATTTGGCGGGGCACTGTGCTCATGTCATGGTTGAAAAACTTTACAATGTTTTTTTTTTTTTATTTGGCAAAATGTGTTTCCCCAGTGTCAGAGAACAATAGCGGTGCAGCAAAATGTTCATGGCAGGCGTTATAAAATGATAAAATCAAAAGAAAATACATGGATCACATCCAGCTCAGAACAAGTCACAAAACACTCCCGTGATCAGGGAGATATAGAAAAGCAATAGGGTACAACGACTTGGATTGTGCGGATATCACTGTAAAAATAAAATATATTTAAAATAGGATCAGTTTTGACAGATAAATCTCACCACTACACCGGTGATACTCAGTCTCTCCTCCTGATAAGCCGGTCTGCAGTGCTGTCCGAAATTTCACTTTTCACTTCGGCAGTCCAGCGGTCTTTACATCTTATTCCCTCCGGGCATTCTGTATGTTAATTCACCCTTGTGGAAAGGAAACTTTAAAGGGAACCTGTCGTGTGTTTATCACCCCATGAACAAACTAGCCCTTATTATAATTACTAATTTCAATAGTATATTTCTCCCCCCTTTTTTTTACCTTAGTAATATAGTACCTTTGCATTCCCTGTTATTCATTTTCCCGCCAATTATTAAAATTAATGAATAACATAATAAACCAATCCCCTTTTATCATCCACAGCTCTTTTTTTATTTTATTTCTGGCCATGAATTCTTGTCTCAAATCCCGCAAATGCGCGCTGTCTGATCAGTGTAATGTTCTAAATGCAAAACCAAATAATGTGTGGGGCAGAAGGGAGAGTCTATGTGAACATTGAGGCTGGCTGCTGCCTGCCCACTGCACAGTACAAGTCAAGCAGGAGAACGCTTACCGAAGTGATGTAGCACTGGTAGAGTCACTTATAGAGAAGGATTTGGGTGTCCTTGTAGAATAAATAACAGCATACAATGTCAATCAGCTGCTTCTAAGGCCACCAGGATATTGGCATGCATTAAACAAGGCATGGACTTGCAGGGCAGGGATGTAATATTACCACTTTACAAAGTGTTGGTGCGGCCTCATATGTAATATGCAGTTCAGTTCTGGGCTCCAGTACATAGAAAGGACGCACTGCAGCTGGAAAAAGTACAGAGGAGAGCGACTAAACTGATAAGGGGCATGGAGGGTCTTAGTTATGAAGAAAAATTTAAAGAATTGAATTTATTTAGTCTTGAGAAGAGACGTCTAAGGGGGGGGGGGGGGGGGGCATGATTAACCTATACAAGTATATAAATGGGCCATACAAAAAAATACGGCGAAATGCTGTTCCATGTAAAATGTGCTCAAAAGACAAGGGGGCACTGCCTCCGAAGGAAGAAGAAAAAGTTCAGTCTCCAGAAGCGTCAAAGCTTCTTTATTGTAAGACCTGTGACTCTGTGGAATAGACTTCCTCAGGATGTGGTCACAGCAGGAACAGTGGACAGTTTCAAAAAGGGTTTAGACAAATTCTTAAAAGTAAAAAACATAAATGCTTATAAAAACGTGTAGAAATCTCACTTCCTTCTAGGATTCGCGTCCCCACCTATCCCCTGGTTGAACTTGATGGACGATTGCCCTTTTTTTAACTGTATTAACTATGTAACTATGTAACTATGAGATGTACACTCTGCCCGCCAATTAACTCCTGCTTGTACTGGTCTACTGGAAGTGAGGATGAAGCGACGCATGCCCAGTTTACTTACAGCTATGAATGTGTGTCATTACACTGATCAGACAGCACGCATGCACTGGATTTTGAGCTTCTGAACAAGTGAATAGGGGAGTGGCTACAGCGCTGAATAGAAAAAACGCTGGACTCATATCAAAGTTAGACTTCACGCTGGACTCAAATGAGCTCATTAGCATGCGGCGTGTGGCGTCTTTGTGTGTAGATTATGAGGCTAATCATCTATCACACCAGTAAGTGAATAAATCTAAGGTACTTTTTAATAGTTAATGTTTGTATATAATGAGTTATATTATAATCAAATACCCACATGACAGGTTTCCTTTAAGATGACGTCACTTATAGATATTTTGCGGACCCTCGTGCAAAAGTGGCAACTCAGGAGAAAAAACACCTTGTGCAGGACGTAACAGTAAAAGAGTTTGTTTTATTCAATTATACTCACAAAAGTCATGTGACTCTTTACTGTTACAAAGTCTCAGGTGTGCATGGGGAGCAGGTGTGTTAAATTTGGTGCTATCGCTCTCACACTCTCTCATACTGGTCACTGGAAGTTCAACATGGCACCTCATGGCAAAGAACTCTCTGCAGCCATTAAATAATATGACATTTCTTTGATGTAAGGTGCTGTAAGAAACTATTGTTCTTTTTTTGTATAGAGTTGCATTGGGCTGTTTTAGTTCATCATTCATCTTACTGTAAAACAAAATCCTACCAGCTTTGCAGCACTGTATTGAATGGAGCACAAACTATAGCTTAATACACTTCAAAAATTCATCTTGCTTCCTCTACCCATAGTCACATCATCAATAAATGCTGATGACCCATTTCCAGTGGCCGCTATACATGCCCATGCCATAACAATACTCCACCATGTATTACAGATGATGTATGCTTTCGACCATGCTCTTCTTTGCTTTTACAATTCTGTTCTCTTTCCATCTTTCTTGTAAAAGTTATTCTTTATTTCATCTACAAAGTATCTTGTTCCAGAAATGGTCAGCTTTTTTAAATGTTTTCTAAAAAAATCGAATCTGACCTTTTTTTGCATCTTGAGATAAAACTTCTTTATTTACATTCATGAAAGCACCTCTGAATTTTAGACTTTAGCAATAATACACCAACCTGCTCAAGATTGTTCTTGACCTGGTTAGATGATGTGAATATGTTTTTATTCACCAGGGAAAGAATTCAGAATTCATCTACTTTAGCTGCCCTGCAGATTTTTCAGGCCACTTGTTGGTGCCACTCTTTAAGGAGTTATCTCATCTCCCAGTTAGTAAGGTGAGATAGGACTAAGCCCAGACCATCAGGTGGTCGGGAAACAGCAAAGTGGGCCGATCCTCTCTGTTTCAGTAGCTTCCATTGCAGTACATGGGAGCTACAGAAACAGCAGAGCACAGCAAGCTATTCTGTTTCTGAGTTATAGAAACACCACAGTTTGCTGTGTTGTTACCCTGTTTCTTTAGCTTCCATGCACTGCAATGGGAGCTACTGAAACAGCAAGCACCAGCTTACTCCACAGTTTCACGGTCACCTGGTGGTTGGAGCTTAATCCCATCTTGCCATAATAATGGTTAGATGAGACAACTCCTTTAAGGTTTTGCTATCTCATATTGTTTTCATGAAAAGCTACCAAAGGCCATTTCAACATTTGAAATCAAAGCAATCTTTAATCTCCATAATCTACTTAATTTGTAAAAAATAAAAATAAGGAAGCAAAAGGCCAAGCTTAGCTCTGAAATTGTGAAACAGTCAATTGTTCAATTACTTTTAAGCTTGTGAAAACAAAGGGACTATATAAAATAACTGCAATTCCTGAAGATGTAATGTAATTGTTAAAATCCTTAAAGAAGCAGTTCTTGGATATGGTAACCTTCTAGCAATAGCAGTGCAATTTGTTTCAATAAAGCTCAATTCCATGATTCTTTCCTGTGTAGCATACTTCCTATAAACTAAGATTACATCATCTGTCAAATCCCTCATGGCAGCTGTCAGACAACCCTCCTTCCCACACATCTCTACCCTCCTTGTTTCTCTGTAAGCCCCCCCATACAAAGAGAGCTGAGGAAAATATAATTTCTGCCTTATATAAGGGAGTAAAGGTGGATTTACACGGCCTGATTTTTGGGCAGATTATCAGAAACAAATGATCCAGCGAACATTCGGTCCCGACAATATGCCAGTCTAAATTTACCGCCGATCACCCGATGAACGAGCAATACGCTCGTTCATCAGGTGATCCGGTTATTTGTGCAGGCACATAAGTTATTGTTTGTGGTCAGCAGATCATGCGGTCTAGACAGTGATCTGCTGCCCATGCTGTGAAGGAGATTGCTGCATGTAAATGCAGCAGTCTCCTTCAGTAAATGAGCAGCAGATTGTCGGGAAGGAAGCATAATTAGCTTTAACTCGGTCCGTGTAAACCTGCCTTAAGAGTGCAGTGATATGGCAGGCAAGTCAATACAATAATGAGCACTTTACAATGTTCTAAAGCCAATTACCTAAAGCACATAAGTAAATCAACTAAAAAGAGGATTGGTGTTTTGAAAAGCCCTGGTCAGTGTCTGACCTTAACCTTATGTAGATGCTGTGGCATGAGCTGAAGAGAACTATGTATGCAAAGCATCTGTGGTAGTGGTGGCTGGTGCCCATCGCTCTCCTTTTCCCTTGGGTGTGCATAGGGCCTTTTCACTTACCTTTTTCACTTACCTTTTCTAGTTCTAATGAATAGTTATGTGTGTGTTTCTGCAGTCTGCCTTGTACCAACCTCTGCCTGTTAAACGACTCTGACCCTACATTGCAAGTCCTGACCTTAGCTTGTCTGTACTGACCATTGTCATCTGCCTTGACTATTGGACTTGTTTTATAGATTTGTCCAAACACTGCTGTCCCTGACCTGTGCCTGTTCCCTGACTATGAGTATTGCCTGACCCTTTGGTGCATTACACCAGTGTCTCTGACTCCAGTGACTCAGCTGCCAACTACACTGGGACTATTCCATGAGGTGGCCTTGTTGCTACTCTGCAGTGAAGAGAAGATCTCTATATAGCTGTGAAAGGGTGAAAACCAGGGGACTTCTAGAATTATGCCCTTAGGACTAGCCCAAGTCAAACTGGTTAGCTGGCACAGTGGTTCCATACTCAATGCCCCAAAATATTATTGACTTGAATTTGAAACACATTTTCAGGGATAAATGGTCCAAAATGTCTCCTTAACAGTCTTATTTCCTGCTACATGAAATGTTTGATGGACGTGATTGTAGTTAAAGAGGAATCTACAGGTCAAATGAAATGTAAAATTTAACTTACTTTTCCTCCTTGAACTGTGGATGTTTACTTAAAGGGAACCTGTCACCAGGATTTTGTGTACAGAGCTGAGGACATGGGTTGCTAGATGACCGCTAGCACATCCGCAATATCCAGTCCCCATAGCTCTGTGTGCTTTTATTGTGTGAAAAAAAAACTATTTTATACATATGCAAATTAACCTGAGATGAGTCCTGTCCCTGGCACTTGTTTGTTGGATGATTTGCATTTTTGGTTACCAGAATGCAGTCCGATTATCAGCGGCATATCTCCTTATGTAATCAGGATTGTGTGAATAATATATGTATTATCAATATAAGTGAATGTGAGAGGAATGATGGCAGTAGAAATTTTTCCTCCCCCATTTACTTTACACCTGTCTGTGTAATAGACTGAAGCAAATAAGTGCCAATCAACTTGTTCATCATGGATTACCACTTGCCCTGCCGGAATTATGGGCTATATAATAGGTCCCTTAGATAACAGACTAAACTTTATTAGTAATCAATGTAGACATTGAGGTAATTCTAACTGCTCACTTCCACTTTATCAAATGTAGCCCTCATTGGTCTGACCTGGAGAGACCACCTTGAGCTTTTCTCTTAGACCTTCAGAGACCTTGAGAGACCTGGTATCTGGACCCATCATTTTGTATTTTTGTTTTACTCTATCTCCTGGCATTAAAGTTCCCCGGAGGAGTTCTGTATTCCCCCCGATAGAAACATAACATGTTGGGCAGTATTACAGTTTATTAGGGTATAGGTCCAAGTATAGGGTGAGGTTCAGGATGGGGTTGTCATTGACTGGGTGGGATCTCTGTATGTAGGCATTTTTAGGGACTGATACAACCTTCCATCTATTTCTATGGTCAGAATAGGGACTTGTAGCAGCCTATCAATAAGGCAGACCCACCCTGAATAGTGATAATCTTCAATATTAACTACCAATCTATAACAAAACCATGCACCAGACGGCCAGCAATGCTACAAATGGCATGAGGACTATAGTGGGACATGCTCCAGGCTACCGATGAGGTGAATCCTTTCCAGTGAAACCAGAATTACAACATTGGTCAAGAATGTACCATCAATTATCCGTTGTATGATTACAAGAGATAAGAGAGGGTACAAATGATAAGAGAGGATCAAGAATGTACCATCTCTTATCCCTTGTATGATTATAACAGATGAGAGAGGGTACAAGGGATAAGATAAGATTAAGTATGTACCCTCTCAAATCCCATGTAATCATACAGGTCCATACTCTAAACCCAGACCTCAAGACAGGTCTGTTCTGAATAGTTTGTGATTTAAGAGTAGTGTTTTGTTTTTTTTTGCAATTTTGGTTCTTTGTTGTCTAAATCAATTACCCTCTTATTAGGGAAATGTTATATGTTTCCCTTTTAGAAATCCTTATTAAAAGCTACATTTTAGGATTCCCTATTTCTGTTTCCCAAACTTAGCCCTCAACCAAAAAGAATAGGAAAACAATGAAAAGTTGGTTACATTGCATATTTCATATGATCATTTACTTTTGAACACACCAAAAACAAATAGGTTCATTTTACATTAGCAAGCTCCATTCCAGATTTATTCCAAAAATACCTGAATATATATGATAGTGAAAGCATTGTCATCACGATTTATAGGTTCTTTGTGTCATCTTTGTGACTTAAACAAAACAACAAAGACGATGGTTTAGTGGAAGTAATGATTTTGTAATCTGTATATGACAATATTTGCCATATAGTGACTGCTATTACATTATAATGCACATATCTGCATGCAGTCTTAATCATGAAAATCTCATATGTTACAAAGCAAAATCAATTCGCCAAGGGATTTTGGAACAGGCTGGGGAAGCTGCTTATTTTCCTAAGAGACTGATTTGAATAGTTTACTGTAACAGGCAGCTGCCTCCCTGGTCAGGATGATGTGAATTGAATGTTTAAGCTAGAGCTCTCTCTTGGGGATCCCCTTGAGGTGCCCAATCAAAACTGCAGGGACTGAGTCACAGGGTGCCAACTGGACACTAATTACATCCATCTGGTGAAGTTCCAGACATCTCCTGAGAAGGAAGGAGTGCAGCTCTTGGCACCAATTGGCTAATTCAATTTACTTCAACAGCATTAACCTCTGTCAGAATATTCATGAGCAGGAGAATGAGAAGCTGTGGCACAAGCAGACAGAATCCACTTAGAGCGAAAGAGCATGTGAGTGAGCAAGGTTCCTGCACTAAACTCTCGTAGAATATCGATCTGCAAGCTCCACAGCTCCTGTCACTGAATACTT
The DNA here is from genome assembly GCF_014858855.1 of Bufo gargarizans. Classification (NCBI taxonomy): domain Eukaryota; kingdom Metazoa; phylum Chordata; class Amphibia; order Anura; family Bufonidae; genus Bufo; species Bufo gargarizans. Next base: position 305,412,301 of record NC_058084.1, read on the forward strand.
TGAGCACACACATATACACAGAGAGGATTGTAAAGGAGCCTGGGGGAGTAGACGGCAGCAAGGCAAGACTGCACATATCTGGCTAAGCATACAAGCTGTGGAAGGAAGGGAGATCTTTGGGCTTCTGAGAAGAAGAAAGGAAGACTAGGTGTGAAGAAAGGACACAAAGCAGGTAAGTTTTATTTCTATATAAATAAGACAGAGTCAAAAGGCAGGCGGTAATGTTGGTATGTGTCAGACAGGAGATTCAGTGCCAGGGTTGCAGGATACAGCTGTATATAGAGTTCATGCTAGTGGAGCTATGAGCTGAGGCATGAGGTCTTCCTGTGTGCACAGTTCAGCACACTGGACAGCTCCCAGGTTTACAGTATTGTCCTGTACAGTATGTGTGCTGATTCATCCCAATCCTCTCCATCTTTTGTCACCTAAGAGTACAGCCTCACGGTCAAGTGCCCTGATGCAGTTTTGGAAGCCAAAATCAGGAGTGAATAATGAAAGAAGAGAAACTATAAAGGGCAGGCACTACTGCGTATGGCCATACGGAAACCTAACCGTATGGCTTTACCCTAGCACCATTGACTTCAACTTTTCAATCAACTCACATAAGTTTCTCCAACTTCCCCATGCACTTGAATCATATCTGCTCTATTATGCAGGAGGACAACTTGACCTAAGTTATTCTTCATCTTGAATTATCTGTTAGTCATAGGCTTGTTAACTTTTTGCTCTGCGATATATGGCTGCAAAGTGAGGGGGCTGATATCCAGGTCTCCTTGCACCCAAGAGATGGCTATTAAATGCTGAACATCTCTCATTATATTCAGTATTAGGAGAACTGGAAAATTGCCTGCTAGCAGAAATAAAATGCAATTCAGTTGTTAGATAGCAGGCATCAGACTGGTGATAGACCGGACAAGAAAAGGACTTTGAGCCATTAAAACATTTTTTGCTCCACAGAGATAGTTGAAGCAGCACATTATTGGCAGTAAAAGACGCGGCTGCTTAAAAAATGCAGGCAGCTGATTCTCCTGGAAGCCAAGGGGGGCAGTGAGGCAGGCTCTGCCAAAGCTTGCTGTAAACACGGAATAAAGATTTCATTGTATGAGAGCTGACTAGAATAATTATGCACTTAATTGTTCATTCTGATTGGAGATTCTGTCATCATAACTGGCTTGTGTGTGAAGTAATGCAGAAATTAATGGTGCTGCTATTTTACTAGGTACCAGGGAGAACATGCCAATTACTCTTGGTTTCAAGCACTTTTATTTACAAGTGGTTCATTGCTTTAATGCATATGTCCATTATATATTTTGCTTAGTGTTATGGCAGCAGTAGTGATTTCACAGCGGAAAAATAATGGCAGTGTCACTCATAGGTTCACTGGTGTTTAACCATAGTATATATATATATATATATATTTTTTTTTTTTTTTTTTTTTAGATATAACATCTAAACTTGAGCATGATCATAGTGATAGCACGGCACAAAGGCAACTAAAAGCCCTTGAAGAAGTCAACCCCAAGATTGTCTTGCCATTGTTCACTTAACACATTAAGAGTCAATATGAGGATTGCTACATATGTAAAATTCACATTTTTACTGGACTTTACTAATGTGCAGTTTTACTGTGTGTCATAGCTGACCTTACTGCTTTGAATTAGATAAACTGCTAAGTAAGCTTTTGGGTGAGCTTTGGTTCCAAATGATAATATCCCTCCGTAGAAATGAATTTCCTGTGTATCTGTTATTCACATACTGGAGCAGTATTTTATGTGGTGATTAGAAGGATAGGTGCTAATGCTTAGTAATATGGTATGAAAGGGCTTGAGGGATTCAGTAATTACACTATCCTTGAACATCATTTCAGCTAAATATTTGATGTGACCCCTGTATAAGGTGTTAGCAATAGTCATAGAATCATGAAAAAAAGAGTAGAAAACAGAGAGGAAATAAATGTGTAAATGTAGTAAGTTTGATAAGCACCTGCATGTGAAGAAACATATGTATGTATCCATACCTGGTATGCCAGCCGAAAAAAACAAGACATAAGTTGTGTTTATTCATTTTATGGAATTGACCGTTCTCATTCAGAATATCATTTAGAATATTTTTATATCATCTGTCAAGTGTCAAGTCAAGCTCCACAGAGTAAAACTTTGCATGGATCTTCTACCTTGCCTATATAAATACAAATTAGAATAACATTTTGGAATTGGGACCTGTATTAATAAGTATACAAGTATGCATTTGAAGACCGCATTGAGATGCAAATGATCATGATGGATCCACCATCAGGGGATGATAAAGGATCACAGTAGATCCCAATGGTTCATAATAGACCTGTAGTAGTGTCATGCATCCTGTAAAATTGGAAGCCATAATGCCAGTGTGAATATCTGGCATCTTGGAATATGCAGCCCTCAACCTTCTGAAGTTTTCAGATGTTCATAATATTTTATTGAAATTGTTAAGCACAATAATCTGTAATAATGTGATCAATGTTTATATTTTGAATAACAATACTTCAAATATGTCAAAACAGTTAAAACATGAAGGGGTGATACAGCAGTTCAACGTGGCAATCAATTGCTCGTTACTGTTTGTCATGTCTCCTCAGTTGACATCAATTTCTTATGAAATCTTCAACCTGCAGTGCATTTTGAATCATTCATCACTTTCCACTTTGGGTATAATAATAGTCTCAGACTATCTGTCCTTATAGTGGAGCAATTCTTCTCATTGGTAGATGAAAAACATTTATGCATTTCATACAATTCATATACTTTTTGGGAAAGCCTACAAACTGGAAATGTTGGGTTCTCTGGAAAGACCCTTTAAACTAGTCAACATTCATGTAGTTACCACTGTGCTCATGCCTCCTTCTGCTTTGCTACCCATGTCTTGTACCTACTGTATTAAGTATGTGACTACTGTTAGTTTTCTTCTTACTTAAGAGTTTATCAAGATAAGCCATATTTATATAGAAGTCAATGTGGAAATCAATGGATTCCCATGGGGCTGATTACTCTACACGCTTTTCATCATTTGTTATCAATTGAAGAAGCCACAGGCAGCTACTTTCTCCTCTGCAGAGGATGATGCATGGAAACTCTAGTATTCCATGCTGGCTATTCAACTGAATGGACATTCATTAGTGAATTGACACTCTGGGTCCAAAAGAGTGGAAGCTGCTCTGTAAGGGTACAGTATGGCATATGAGCAGGGGATATATTGGTAAAATGACCCCTTATTTATTTTAGCCACTTATATAGTGCTGACATATTCTGCAGTGCTTTAAAGATATTGGGGGACATATATCAAACATCAGGATTTTGGTGTAAAAATGTTGCATGACATGCCATTTGCAACTTTTTTTAAGACATTTCTGCAACATTTAGGATACATGCCACTTTTCAAAGAGAGCTATGTTTAAGGCATAAACATGACATTTCACCTGGATTATTGCACATTTACTATCTGTGACACTTGAAATGTTGCAGAAAAGTTGCATCACATGCCAGGCAGCCCCCTAAGTCTGGGTTCATATCCTCATTTGTTTTTCCATTCTTCTGATCCTTACATGGATCCTGGTTTTTAAGCAACAGTTTTGCTTATTTATGCACATTTGACATCTGTTTTAGCCACTTTTGCCTTCTGTCAGCCTGCAGGACTTTTTTCTGTCTAAAATAACGTATCTCGGGTGGAAATGGCTAAAATGGATGCTAAATGTGCATAAATTAACATTACAGATGCTTAAAATATAGGATCCGTTTTTTTTTTGTTTTTTTTCCTGGTCTTCCTGATGGATCAGAAGAATTGAAAAATAAATGGTGATGTGAACCCAGCGTAAGTCATCCAACACAATGCACTTGCACCAAATACATGAAAACTGTGCACCATTTCATAAATGCAAAACTAGACTTAAAAGTGACATAAAAACAATGAATGTCCCCTATTATCATTTTCTGTCCCCAATGTGGCTTACAATCTAAGTTCCCTACCAGTATGCTTTGGAGTGTAGGAGAAAACCAGAGTACCTGGATTCAAACCTAGAACCCCCAACACTTCAAGGCACTGGTGCTAACCACTGAGCCACCCTTGTGTCTTCATTCTTTTGCCATTTTGAATATATACTCTACCTAAGTGGGTGCAAGCTAAGGAACAAAATGCATGTAAAAGAGAAACATGAAATACCATGAAGGGACACATGCCATGCCTTAAAAATTTCAGTGATAAATATAATAATGAACAAATAAAAATATAACAAAAAACTGTAAAACAAATAATGTTTAACAGTTATATTGAAAGGAGAAATGACCATGGATTTGATAGCAACAATGTTTAGATAGGTTACATGTGTCCATGTAACATTCAGGTGAATGCAAGGAGCCAAGGTTTCTTAGCAGAAAAATAGAATATACCACTGCTTTTACCAGCTTGTCTTCTTTTCATAGTGCATCCTGATTCCTGGTGTTATCTCTTTTCCCGATTAACAAGTTATACGAGCCTAATCATCCATGTGATTTTAAAGAAACATGATCATCAGAACAGGCCACTTTCTTACACTACTCCATGGCCCATTTTAATTGTTTTTTTGCCCAATGTAGGTGCATTTGGTGGTGAATTGGGGCTACTATGGGTACTATGATATCATGAAGAGCAATAAGTATTAATTTTTATGGTGTTGTTGGGCCATCTTGCCTATAGGCTCATATGGTATGTCCAATAATACTTATTTCCATGCCATTATTGAAGGTAGAGATGAGCAAAGTTACATAGTTGCATAGCTAATATGGTTGAAAAAATACATACGTCCATCAAGTTATTAAAAGAAATTCGATCTGTGGCGATTCACTTTGTCACAAAACACAGCGATCGCAACGTCACCACGTTAATCGCTGATTGCAGCATCTAAGTCTACCATTTAGGACTTTCAGGGGTTAATCAGGGTAAAAAATATAAATAAATACTCACCTTATCCATTTGCTCGCATAGAGGCTGTTGCGGCCATCTTGATTGAAGACACCACACTGGCCGGGCGTGGTGACAATCAGTGATAATGTCACCGCATCCAACCAAGGCGTGATATCATACTTCACCCCACACGAGATTTTGCGCGGTGTCCTCAATCAGGATGGCCCTTTCCCCCTTAGGTGTCAAGATCAATGCTGATCATGGCACTTGTGAGGCAAAGCATATGGATGCGGATCCCTCTGCCTTCGAATCAGAGCTCCTATAGTAGACTTACAGGACTCACAGGAGATAGCTTAATATTGCAGTCTGGATGCTTGTGAAGCCTTCCTGGCTGCCATGGTAAGCTCCCTGCTGCTGTATGCACAAAGCAATGCACAGCAGGGAGCATGTGTAAATCCTATTTACCTTAATAGATCTATATTAGGGTGAACAGGACAAGGGATCAAAAGATCCCATGTTCTAGCCCCCTAAGAGGACTAGTTTTTAAATTTGAAGTTTAAATCACCCCCTTTCCTTACATATAAAAATATATTAACAAAGAAAAAATAAACATATCAGGAATCGCCTCATCCGAAAATGTCAGAACTATTAAAATATTTTTAAACAATTCTTTTGTAGTGAACCCCGTAACCGAAAAAAAACATAAGATATGCAATTTTTTGTCACCTTTCCCCCGCAAAAAATTTTAACAACAGTGATCAAAAAGTTGTAAATACCCAAAAAGAAGGTACTAATAAAACTACACTTCATCCTGCCAAAAACAAGCCTTTATATAGCTCTGTGGATGGAAATATAAAAAAGTTATGGCTATCAGAAGTCATGGTTGTATTCATAATGAGCCGCAGAATAAGAACGCCATGTCATTTTTAGTGAATGCCATGATGTCAAAACACCAAAAACCTTGACGGAATTGTTTATTTTATTTTTTTTCAATTTAACCCCACAAACAATTTTTTTTCCATTTTTTAATAACAGACATGGTAAATTAAATGGCGCCATTAAAAAATACAACTTATCCTACAAAAATTAAGCACTCATAAAAAATGCAACTTATCCCAGAAAAATTAAGCTCTCATATGGCTATATCAATAGAAAATGTAAAAAAAAAAAAAAAAAAAGTTATGGTTATTGGAACATTGGGAGGAAGAAAAACAAAAATACAAAGCCAAAAATGGGCCCTGTACTTAAGGGGTTAATCAAAATATATAACTGTCTCTCTCTCTGTAAGAGATGGACATTGTGTGAAGGAATATTGTCTATGCGGAGGAAAGCAGGAAAAGGGGTTAACGAAAGCTGACTATGGAGCATTTCTGGGAGATGCAGGTGCTTGATTGTCACATGTGACAAGCTGCTGCCCACCCACAGAAAGGGAAGATACAAAAGCTGCAGAAGAGTAAGGAAATACAGTTTTGCATTGATATAGCTAAAATAATGAACTATTTTTCTAATTTGTGGGATAACACTCTTATCATCTCATTTTAAAAAAAATGGACAAGAGTTGGATGTCAGACAGATATAGTTAAAGGGAACCTGTCACCGGGATTTTGGGTATAAAGCTGAGGACATGGGTTACTAGATGGCCGCTAGCACATCCGCAATACCCAGTCCCCATAGCTCTGTGTGCTTTTATTGTGGGAAAAAAACGATTTGCTACATATGCAAATTAACCTGAGATGAGTCCTGTCCCTGAGTCATCTCACGTACAGGACTCATCTCAGGTTCATTTGCATATGTATAAAAACGTTTTTTTCACACAATAAAAGCACACAGAGCTATGGGGGCGGGATATTGCGGATGTGCTAGCGGCCATCTAGCAACCCATGTCCTCAGCTCTATACCCCAAATCCCGGTGACAGGTTCCCTTTAAGTCAAACTATATGATTTATAGGTAGTTGCATTTCTTCCTTACCATGTGGCCTTTTCTGGAAAAATAGAATAAGTTTTGTTTCACAAAATACATAGTTAAAAAATGTGTGTCCGTTATTCAAGATCTGAACAGTGGTGAAAACGAAAAGAAAAACCTCATGAGCTGCATCTAAGTTAACGTTATACTTAAACCTTTTAAAATGGAAAATGTTTCAGTTTATCTTCTTTATAATTGCATATGCATAAATACACAATGCGCCAGAGTTGTTTTCATCCACTCTCTCAGTTTAATGCTTTTTATCTATATTAACTTGTGCAAGTTCGTATTTCCAAATGGAAGTTAAAAGCTTTGCAATAATGTTGGCTCCTGCAGTCTTCATGTCAGCTGCACCATACAATTGGATATACACATTCTCTGGGTGATCACTTTGCTTTACTTTGTCATTCAGTCTTACAGTACCTCTTGTTTGAACCATATGGGTATTCAAATACTCTCTATATCATTACTTAGTCATTTCCATTTGATCTTAATAATGTGGTACTTCAAAGTAAGCCCGGTGGGATAGTTTTACCGTACATTACAGGATTTAAATCACTTGTCCTTTCAACCTTTCAACACTCGGGTAGACAGCACGTTAAAAGACATTAATTGTAATATTCTATTGTTGCATTTTATTCATAAGCACATATGCTTCTAAACAATATTTGATTAGGGAGGTTTTAGTTTTTTTTTTTATATCTTGTAATTACTTATTTGCAGGAAATGGCATGGATTTTATGTCAGAGGTCATAAATATGTTTAATGAATTATTGCATAAAATGTACAGTAGATAAATTAGTTTAAAGTTAGATTAGAGCAACATTTGGGTTGCCTGGGATTCTAGTTCATGGTCATTATCAGCAATAAATTGCATTGAAGCTAATGAACCGTAAAAGATCATGCCTTTCTATGGCCTTTTATGACAGTAAACTGCTTATTATAGAAGTAGTAGGACAAACAGCCTTATCTGCTTACACAAGAGCTAGCAGTGTCTTTACTATACGTCATCAAATTCTAATATAATGAATTTGCTCATGTAAAATAACATAGAAACACCTATAGAGTAACACGCTTGTGGTTGATTGTATGTTCATTTGTTCTAATCTACACCACCCTTTTAATGTACTCTTTATATGCAACAGATCCATATTTTTGCTGTATTGAAGTGTTTGCAAATCAATAAATCCTGTCTGCACTGCAGCCTTGAGATTTTAGTTTGCCGATCTAGCTATTCATACATATTACAAACTCTAAATGTAATACTCTGTCAAGCAGTGGTGTACATAGAGAAGTAAGGGTCCCATAGCAAAGATCAAACCAGACCCCCCACACACAGGACAGAAGAGTTTCTGTTGCCTTTTCTGTGACCCTTAGGCCATTTTTCCACTGCTTTATTTGCTAAAAGTTGTTCCTTTAGAGCGTAGAGTCCTGACCAAGTTTTCCCCTTTCAGTAGAAGAGGAGATAATCCCAACTATGACTGGGCCCCCTCTTGCCCTGGCATGGTCTGCCGCTATGGTAGTTACGCCCCTGCTGTCAAGAGAGGTTGCTACATTCTTAGAAATCCTTTCATGTCAAGTTATTAGTTCAAACTGTATGTCTGTTTTAAAGAGTACATTATCAACAGATTCAACAGACTAGAAGTAGGTTGTATTTGTAAGGGCTCTCCCAAAGGAGATATCAAAGACAGTGAGTTGTCTTATAACACTTCTGTTATTGGATTTCTGCCTCTAGCAAAGAAAATCTAAACCATAAATGAAACCACATGGTAAAAACTAACTTGTACTGTATTTGTAGAACTGGAAGTATCAGAAAAGAGAAAAAGGATATAAACCAATACAGGTAAGAGGAAAAATGAGGGTACCATTTTTATACCCATTTAAACAGTCCAGTTTGGGTATCCATGTTGAATATGTGGGAGGATCATCCTGAAACAGATAGCCCCAAACCAGAACTTTTCCCCAATGAAATCTCTGTTAAGATGTCCCGAATCCAATTACATTTGTCAAACAAGTAGTGCAAGCTCATCAGGGAAAATGGTGAAAGTGGAACGGATATTAGGTTTATACACCCATATTAGAACCAATATGCTGGATAAAAAATAAAACCCTATGATTGCAATTCAGGATATGTAGGCATGCATAATCAAACTGTTCATACCACAGTCAGAGATGGAAAATGCTGGAGAGTCTCAATCTTCATGAGGGGTCGAGATACACCAAATCCAAAGGAGCCATCTCCGTAGATAGGTCTTTCAGTGGTGAGCCTGCTTATTTTATTCTCATGAGCCAATAGTACTTGGCATCTAATTTAGGACATTGTAGTATGATTAGGTTTTATTAGGGGAATGATTCTGGTGTCGTGGTATCCCTTTCTCATGACATCCCCCCTAAAGCGTCAATGATAACCCATTTCATCAACTACAAGGAAATCAACTGTCCTGCTCCCAACAGCCCTGACAAAAAGCTTTAGCCAGACAGGCATTTCCTTTGGATTGGCCAAACATTACATCTACAAAAGGATACAAAATATAGAATATTAAATGATGTACTTGGACAGTGCTATACTCAGTAAAGATAAATTACTGTTCCAATTTAGTATTCTAAGGTGCCCTGGAAGAGGAATATTTCATTTTATCAATATCCATAAATTGTGTATGTTGCAGACATCAAAATCAGTTATGTGGATTGGACGGATCTATACACCAAGGGTTATCTGTCAAAAAGATTTCTCCTTTCTATTCCTGTCTTTCCTATTAAGATATCTCATGCTTTCACTTCTTATACTATTTCTCTGTAATTGCCACTTCTCATGACCTTTGCCCTTTTCTTCTACTCTTTAACTTCCATCATTCCAATATACAATATCCTCGACCATCTCTCACTCTCCATAGATTTTGTACTTTATATGTATTATCCACTACACATGTGTATCTTTCAGGTTATTCTGCGCTTTCTATCCATGCAGCAAGTTTATCTGGATATGCAGTTAAGAATAAAAATATCCGGATTTCTTTTCTGCTCTCTCAGGCAGGGCTTTAAACTTACATAGTGCAGACATATAGGTCTAATATGACACTGCTTTGATTTTACAAAAGTATATAGTACAGGTGGTGTTTAACTAGGAAATACAAAAAGGCGCACCATAGGGTAATAACGTACAGTACGATAAAAATGTCTCCAAAAATGGAGGCTCACCTTATGCGGTTGTGCTAAACGTAGGCACAACTCTAGTATAGACTCATCAGGGGTGTTAGGTACCCCTTGCGGTTGGAGGTATGCAGCCAAGGATGCAGGTGCTTCTGGTGGGGGATGCCTGGAGTCCCCCAGAAGGCTAGTGGATCAGCAAAAAGATATGTTTTGTAAAAGCTGATTGCTTTTACAAATGTCATTGCAAAGTTATAGCTAATGCTGTCATTGCTGATAGTTTTCCAATTGACTTACTTTCCTGTAAAGTATTGTAAAGTCAATATTTTCACCACATCAGGTACAGAGTTTACAGGTGAATAAAGTTATAGGGAGTAAAGTAAAAGTAAAAAGTGATAAACAAGGCCAAAATAATAAAATTCCTCTTCAGTATGCTCTACAACGTGTCTTCCAAAGTGACAATATAAGATCTCCATCATGGCAGGAGTATGATGCCATCTTCATACAACACACATTATCACCACCAGGTTAGTTTAATTCTTCAGTTCAGTTAGATACTGTACATACCCCAAAAAACTTGCGGCTGTAATTGCAGAGAAAGGTGGTCCTACCTGGGAAGGGTAGAGTGGGGTATGAATACAGATGCACGCCACACTTTCCAGATTTTTATTTTCTTTACATTTTGAAAACCGTGTGTCATTTTCTTTTCACTACTTTCATACTTTCTACGTTATATTAGTCTATCATATAAAACTCCCAATAAAATACATTTAGGTTTGTGGGTGTAACATGAAAAAATATAGAAAATGAGTATGAATACTTTTTAAAGGCACTGTAATTGCTAGAGATGATAAAGTTATCAAAATTCAGTTGACTCAAAGAAATTCTATTTGTTACAAATTACTTTGTCACAAATCACATTCCATTGCATGTAGTGGGCGCAATGACAGAGAATAGCGATCGCGCTGCCCCCATAATTAAACCTCTCAGATGCCACATTCAATGCTGATCGTGGCATCAAGGGTTAAAAAAAAAACATACTCACCCAATCCATTTGCTCGGAGAGAGGACATTGCGACCATCTTAATTGAAGAAAACACACCAAATCTCACACACGCTGACATGATGATGTCATCATGTCATCATGCTGCGCGGACCTGGCGACATCATCACCAGTGTGTGCAAGATTTGGCGCGTTTTCTTCAATCAAGATGGCTATGATGGCCTTTCCGCAAGCAAATGTATGAGGTGAGTATTTTTTTTTTTTACCGCTATTTCAGGAGAAATTGATTTGTTACAATGAAGTACCAGAAAATTCGGACTTATGGGCAATCAGAAACTTTGATCAAAGTCAATTTATTTAACTTTGACTCGCTCAACAAGAGTAATTACATGTAAAATGATCCTTTATTCCCATTGCTGCAAGCACCCTCAGCACTCCAGTGGTCTTGGCATGTCACCCATATGAAGAATTATGCTCCAGTCGTAATAATATTTAGTGCATAATGATGTAGCGTTCCATGGCAGTGAATGGTTGTTGGAGAATCATGTGGTAACCTCCGATGTAAAGTGGATCCACGTAGGTTGGCAATGGAAGGCAGAGAAGTTTAGAGTTGAGCATATTACAAAGTTATCTTTTTTCTATTTATTGGAGCCTCAGGTGGGTTTCTGTTTCTTGGAGTAAACCCTTAAAGGTTTTTTTCATTACTTATATATTGACTGCCTACGATCAGGATACTTGATCAATATCAGATCATCGGGGGGGGGGGGGAGAGGGGGTTGGGCAACACTCTGCAACTCTACTGATGAGTTGTTCCTGAGACGTTTAGTTGTAGTCCTGGAACTATATTGCTCTTCTCATTGTGTAGTGGACTGAGTTAATTATTATGGTAATTATGGTATAGGTGTGCAGCAGTGACTAGGCTTAACCTCTACACAATAGACCAATGGAAAGAGCTATGTAGTTCTGCCACAAGAGCTACCCTGGAATAACTGATCCGCTGGTGTATGGGGTGTTGGACCCCGCCAATCTTATATTGCTCTACCAGACCATCAACATTAAAAAACTAAAAATGCCCCTTTAAAGACAAGAATGAATATGTGTATTTATTTAGAGATTCCTTTGTTACAAAAATTTGACTAGTAAATATACCAGAATGGGATTTGGTATAAAAACCTTATCGTTGGAGACAAAAGAAAACATTCAAAATATTAAAGCTTTGATGAGATTAGGTTTTAAATTTAAAGAAATTTTACGACTCCTGACATGTCTGCTTTAGTGAATAATTGTATTCCTTATTAAATGACAAAATAAAACATATTTCCTTCTAACTCTGCATTGTACCGTTAAATAAGTAAACAACTGTGTGTTTCCAATCAACTTGTCAAAAGGGGTATGTTCCTGCACAGTAAGCATTGATTGGACAGTGTCACAGAGAACACAATTCATTTCTAAAACAGATGTTAGGACAACTGATGGGTCCCCTTTAAATAAGGTGAATTGTAGCTTCTTACAGTCACACTTTATTCATGGTGCTGAAGGTTAATACACAATACACCATGTTTTGTTATACAATTTTACCCTAGATTGTGGAAGAAACTCATTCTTCAATCAGAAATATGTCATGCATCAATATTACCTTTACTTTATAGTGAGATGGCATTTTTCTTATTAAATTTCCGAGCTATACATAGGGAGACGATATAAATACTGTAAGTTCTACTGTGTCTTGTTCTCCGCTACTTGCAAGCATTAGATGAAAAAATGCATTATCACATTTATAATTGTTATTCATTACCATTATTCATGCAATAAAGTATCACAGGCCGGATCTATCCCTTCAAGTGCTGTGCCTAAGTCAAGCCAATTATGATTAAATTACTGCATGTTCTGTGCTGTATCAACTAATTAAAAGGTAATTAATAAAATTATAATTCCATTTGATGGCACTGTCTACAGCTGGTTCTGAGAGCTAAATGCTGTTTGACATCTGGCTAAATGGTTAGCTCTTAGAATGTAAAACTACTAAACACCTGGCTGGAATGTAGAATCGGAAAGCATTTCTGGCCAATTATCTGCTCCAAGGTGTCATTGAATTTAGGAGCACACCTCATCACTTCTTAAAAAACAACTGATATTATCCCCACAGCCCCTTTTAAACTCTATCAGCCTTTTGGGGGGTGCTGACTAACTAATAAAGACTGATTTACTGAGCTTTTATCCTTTTACCTTGACTTTTTCCACTAAGTAGTGTGCTTTTAACACTTAGTACAACTAATGGCTTCATGACTGCAATCATTCACCCCAGAATGAAAGGTAAAATACTTAGTGAAGCATCTGAACCCATTACTAGCAAAAGCAAATAAAAATAAAATGAAAATTTTTCGATAGACCCTATATTTATGACAAAATGAGTGCGGTATATATTTTTTGACAATAGGTGATGATTTAACCCCATTTTAAAAGTCTTTCCTGTGTTATACAAATTTTAATATATGGCTCACAGTGGGTTAAACAAGACGGCATGTTCGTTATCACTGAGCCCTGGCCACTGCTATTCTGATGCTTATTACCCAAGGTGATTCATTTCTGTGGGCAGTGATTAGATTTTGCAGAAAACACTGGCACAGTATCAGAAGGGGATTGGTGGGGTGATTAATGCCTACCTTTTTTTTAACCCACTGTGAACCATATGTATAATATATAATTAAAGATAAGCGAATTGAAATCCATAAAGTGGAATTCGATCCGAATTTCAGAATAAATTTGATTCGCCTCGAAGCCGAATTTTCTCGTGCTTCGTCTAAGCGAATCGACTTAACCTGAAATAGTATAAAAAAGAAAAAAATTTATTTTTACCTCCTCCATTTGCTCCTGTTGGGCCACTAGCTGCCATCTTGATTGGAGATCTCGGCTGAAATCCCGTGTGTGGTGACGTCATGCATCACCACATCAGCCAGCGTCATGATGTCATCTCGCGCCTCCTGACATTTTGCGGCAGATCTTCATCCAAGATGGTGGCATCCGGCCCGTCGCGAGCAAATGGACGTGGTTAAGTTTAATTAAAAAAATGTAAATGTAATTTCAAACAGTTTTTACACTTAGATGTGGCAATCATGTATGAATGCGGCATATGAGAGGTACAATGACGGGGGCGGCTCTATCGCATCTCCCTGTCAAATTTTTTTGTAAAATTCGGCGAATCAGACGAATCGAACTTTTAAAAAATGTGCTCATCTCTACATATAATACCACTGAAAAATCCTTTTAAAGGTAAAACAAACAAGACATTCAAAGTACATTTGCATCTGCATATACATAACAACCTATCAATGACAATGGAAACGTTGAAGCATAAAACTCTTAATCTCAAATTAAAGCAGCGTAACGGACAGGAAGGATTGACCCTTAATCAAAAAATGTGTAAAGTTTCTAATGACAACTGGGGTTTTGCTGGAGGTATTCAATATCATTGGGGTTATAACGACTAATACAATCCCACAGGACATACCCTCCGTGGTTGTGAGACCAACCCCAGCTGACATCAACAACTTCCCACATTTGATATTGCTGTGCCCTATACAATGTAGCAAACTGTGTAGTACTTGAGATCACCAGTGTGCTGTAGCACTCAATAACTGGTATCTGTTCAGTTGCAATTATGTGACACAGAGTCAACTGTGGGTGCTACTGGAGTATAAGTATGCTACTGGAACGAGCATAGGGTGTGGATTTAACTAGTTAAAAGTATTCCGCAAGTGGTCTAGTACCCCACTCGCGATGTCTCTCTCCCTCCGCACCTATGCCTATATCATATATTTGTGAACTCCAGTAGCAACTGATTTGATGTTGCTCCCTCTTTTGTAGCCCATATTTATCTAGCCATATACATGTCTTCCCTATCACACGCTCTACGCGTCTCGCCCCTTTTGGCTCCTCAGGAGCTATCTCAATATAGGGTACAGACAAACAACATATAGTAAGCCGACCACCTCGTGTGGTGAGGCGGCGGCATCAGCGCTAGTGTGGCTCTAGGATCTTTAAACATTTTTTGATTGAATGTGGGTCAATCCAGCCTGTCCGTTACACCGTTTTAATATTAAATAAAGATTAGGAGTTTTATGCTTCAATATTCCTTTTGTCAGTGATAGGTTATTAGTGTGGAACGTAAAACCCAATATCTTTTTTTACATTGAATTGATATACAACATCACCTTCAAGGTGATCTAGTAAAAAAATCTACCAGAAATCGAATGCATTAGGTGTTATTATCAGTTTATTTTATTATATCACATTTTTGTACCTACCTCATGTTATGATGTGTTTTTTTATTTTTTATCAAGAGGAGACATAAAATGTTCCAAATTTATTAAAAACTAATGTACTAATTATTAGTGCTCATGTACAGGAGCATACATATAAATCACTGGGCTCCATAGCAAGAATCTGAATTGGGCCCCCTAACCCCGCCTACTACCCACCCCTGGCCCATCCCATCTCCTGTTCTGGCTCCTCCCCTGCCACACTCCCATTTTCCAATAAAGAAATGTATACATAAGTTTGTTCGTATTCGTACTGACCCAGAGAATTAATGGCACAGGTAAGTTTTGCGGTAAAGGGAATGCTGTAGGAACAAAACCCTGTGGTATCTGAATCTATGGGACTCCTGTGGATATTCCATAAAAGTTTTATCTGCAGTCCTATGTAACACTACAAATAACACAGTGATAACCCTCTGAGTACAGATAATGTAGTAGATGTCACCTATAGTCCTACGTAACACCACAAATAACACAGTGATGGCTCTCTGATTACCGAAAATTTAGTAGTGTTACCTGCAGTCCTATGTAAAACCACAGATAACACTAGTGTAGATCATGTGGTAGTGTTACCTGCAGTCCTATGCAAAATCACAGATAACGCTAGTGTAGGTCATGTGCTAGCGTTACCCAATGCTGGCAGTGCTGCCTCCTCTTCCATATTCTTCTTCTTGCCCCGTACAGAATGTCTTTATGTAGCTGCGTCAAGACATAGGGACACTGTGGTCATAGTTATGGTGACACACACACACAGGGACACACATACATACCATAAATATGATCACCAACATATTTCCACAAAAAAAGTATATAAATATATATATATATATAGAGAGAGAGAGAGAGAGAGAGAGAGAGAGCGAGGAAAATACATGCATAGACAATAGGTACCTATACACGTAAAGACATATTATATATATATATATATATATATATATATACACAGGCACGCATATATAGACATAAATGCATATATATATATATATATATATATATATATATACACATACATTCATACAGATACATAGATACACACGTATTTTTATATATATATATATATATATATCCATCTACACACACATGCATGCACAGATAAATATAGACATATATACACACATACATGCATACATAAAGACACACATACACAACCATAGACACATATATACATGCATTAGATATAGATATATATAGGCACATATAAACACATGCATGCATAGATAAATATGGACACATATACACACATGCATACCTAGAGATATATAGACACATATATACATACATATATATATATATGTATATATATATATACACACACACACACACACACATAACAAACACAGATTGGTCACTTGTCTCGGCAGGAGAGGAGCAGTCAGGAGGCATGAAGGAGAAGGGGGAGCACCGCTGATAGGGTGCAGAGAGGTTTTTTTGTTCCTGACCTCTGCATGCTTCCTTCTGAGCGCGGATTGGGCAACATCAATCAGCGTCAGCAGGAACGTTTGTAAAGCTGGCTCCATATTGGCTCAGCGTGCCTGCTGACGTATAATGCTGCTGCCCTGCAGTCCTCAGCCTGCACTCCCGACAGATGGAGGGGGCCATATTAACCCATATTAACATTAGCCCATATCTATGATTAAATTGTCTTTGCAGAGTAGGGGGCAGGGCCTTCCATGTGCTCCGGGCCCCCCTGTGCCGTGAGCCCCATAGCAACGGCGTAGTCTGCCTATATTGGCGGTACGGCACTGCTCATGTACTACAGTGGAGAAAAGAAAATTGCATCTGAAAGGCCTTGCAAGTTGCTCATAATATATTAAGCCCATGCACCATCATGATAAATCAGATGTCAGTTGTGTCATTGTCACTATAAAATCATATACTTTAGGACACTATAAATCTCCGACACTGTGATCTCTTGTAAGCCGTGATTAAAGTTTTTTTCTTATAGTCTACCTAGTCAGGTCTTGTGGGTCAAGAAGCACTTCTATCACTGTCATTTATATAGTGAGAGAGTGAAGAGCTGTTAATTTACAGCATTTATTTTTGAATTAGCAAAATTACTATTATATTAGAAACCTGCAAAGTAGAATTATATGCCCAAATTAGTGTTAGACAAGAGAAGCCGCCGAAAGACACAACTTATTTATGATGAAATGCAAGTCTCACTATAAGTTAGGCACATCCTCTAGCTGTCCGTGCGCCTGAATCAAATATATGGCATCTCAGGTTTTTGTCTTCATTTGGACCTAAAAACAGATGCAAATGAAGAAAAATATAGTGGACTACAGTCCCCACTAGCTCCCCTGCCTTCTTCATGTCCCATTTTCAGAAAGTGAAGAAGACGATGCAAAAACAAAACTTGCAACAAAACTTCTTTGAGACAACCACCCAAAAATTGTCTTTTATGGTTTGGTCTTCTAGAACAGAATGGTTAGAATGAATAAGAGATGGTGGAAATGAGAATCTGTCAGAAGACATCTGGATAAGGAGATGGTCTTTTCAAAGAGGTGTTCTTTTGAAATTTTTTATTGTAAATAGTATTCCCCACAGACATTTGGGTATCCATTAAAGAACAGATGGCACCAAATATTTTAAGTGAATCTGACCTTTAACTCTCTAACAGAGGAGGGGTTTAGACATTTTGCACCTCTGGTAGCCAGGACAATTTTTGCAGTTTTGGCATGTACAAATAAATTATGAAATAAAAAGTCATACTAAACCTCCAATACCCACATATTTTCTGAAAGTAGACACCCGGCACATTGTCAAAATGCCACTCAGTACTATATACATACAGACATTTTCGTCAAAATTTAATTTTTCATTAAAAATTACATAAAAATGATTTTAGTAGGTAAAAGTATGACAAGCAGAAAATTATATGCACCACATCTCATAAAATAAAAGTTCAATATGTCCAGAGTGTATATAGTACATAACACTTATGCCTAAAGTTACATTCACATATCTTCATAAAATCACCAGATCAAAGGCCAAAAATGTGGCTTTAAGTAGGAGATTAAAAAAAACCATTAAAATCAAGGAGTACATGCCTTGAAATGTAAGTACATCCCCAAAACCTATATACTTCCTGAAGGTTGACTGCAGTTGCTTCAATGAATTGTTTAGTACCAAATCTACCTTAAGTAGTTTCTCCAGGAAAAATGTTCTTTATAAGTGCTCCTAGCCTAACAGAAAAGTCATACTTACCTGCTGCCCACCATTCTGCTCCTCTGTGAGGTTTCCCACATGCCCATGCTCTGGTTCACCTTGTGACCACATCATAGATGAAGCCAGTCACTGGCTGTAGCAGAGCATGTGACCATGCCCATGCTGTGATGGATATTAATGGAAACCCTACTAAAGGATAGGATTGTGGAACATCTAAAATCCCATGGATTGCAAGATGAAAAACAACATGGGTTTACTTCAGGGAGATCATGTCAAACAAATCTTATAGATTTTTTTGACTGGGTGACTAAAATAATAGACGGTGGAAGTGCAGTAGACATCGCATATCTAGATTTTAGTAAGGCTTTTGACACTGTCCCACATAGAAGACTTATCAATAAACTGCAGTCATTGAGCATGGACTCCCATATTGTTGAGTGGATTAGGCAGTGGCTGAGTGACAGACAACAGAGGGTTGTAATCAATGGAGAACATTCAAAACAAGGTCATGTTACCAGTGGAATTCCACAGGGATCTGTACTGGGACCAATTTTGTTTAATATCTTCATAAGTGATATTGCAAAAGGCCTCGATGGTAAGGTTTGTCTTTTTGCTGATGACACAAAGATATGTAACAGGGTTGATGTTCCTGGAGGGAAACGCCAAATGGAAAAGGATTTAGGAAAACTAGAAGAATGGTCAGAACTCTGGCAACTGAAATTTAATGTGGATAAGTGCAAGATAATGCACCTGGGGCGTAAAAACCCAAGGGCAGAATATAGAATATTTGACACAGTCCTGACCTCAGTATCTGAGGAAAGGGATTTAGGAGTAATTATTTCAGAAGACTTAAAGGTGGGAAGACAATGTAATAAAGCAGCACGAAATGCCAGCAGAATGCTTGGATGTATAGGGAGAGGTATAAGCAGTAGAAAGAGTGAAGTTCTTATGCCGCTGTACAGAACACTGGTGAGACCTCACTTGGAGTATTGTGCGCAGTACTGGAGGCCATATCTCCAGAAGGATATAGATACTCTAGAGAGAGTTCAGAGAAGAGCTACTAAACTAGTACATGGATTGCAGGATAAAACTTACCAGGAAAGGTTAAAAGACCTTAATATGTATAGCTTGGAAGAAAGAAGAGACAGAGGGGATATGATAGAAACTTTTAAATACATAAAGGGAATCAACTCGGTAAAGGAGGAGAGCATATTTAAAAGAAGAAAAACGGGGGGGCGGAGCTAGCCGCGGAAGAGAATGGCCGCCTGAGCTGAGAGCTCCTCACAGCAGCACCTCTTTAAAGCTATTTAACGGGTTCCCTCCCTGCTCTATGATGGGGAAATCTAACAGAGACAAGCCTAAGGAGGCACAGATGACGCCCAAACATGCCAGAGGACAATCCGACCTGGATAAGTTCCTGAGGAAGAAGTTATCTTCGCCGGCAGTTAGATCCAAGATGGCGCTGGAAGCAGCCGCTGCCGCCGCCGCTACATGCACTGAAGACTCTGATGATGAATGCTCCTGTGCAATGTCTGAGGGACGCAGCGAGCGTGGCGCGACACCCATCACCAGGGCTTTCCTTAAAGAGTCATTAGCCCTCGCTTTTGAACCAGTCCTGAGAGAACTATCCGCCATCAAGACGGAGTTTAAACAGACAGGACACAGAGTGGCAGCCCTAGAAGACTCCCAGCTCGCTATAACGAATCATAGCCGTGCGATGCAGTCAACTGTGGAAGAGATCCAAGAGCATTTGAACACCACTTACCTGTATCTGGAAGACCAGGAGAACAGGAGCCGCAGAAAAAACATTCGCATCAGAGGTGTTCCTGAAAGCGTGCAAAGAGAGGATATCTTAGACACGGTCAGTCAACTCTTCTCCTCCTTACTGGGACAGGAAAGGGCAGAGAAAATAGTTATTGAGAGAGCCCACAGGGCCCTCAGACCCAAGCCACCGCCAGAAGCACCGCCACGAGACATTGTTTGCGGACTGCTGAGTTACGTAGACACTGCCGCCATCTTAGCTGCCGCCAGGCATAAAAGCGACCTGACAATTGAAAACGACCAAAATACAGCTGTACCAAGACCTTGCAGCAAGCACCTTGGCGAAACGCAGGCAGCTCAAGCCACTCACCGATTTCCTTAGAGAAAGAAGACACCCTCTGCGCTGGCTCTTCCCTTTTGGTCTGTGTGCTACTATAAATGGAAAGCAGGTCACGGTCCGACATCCAGCAGACCTCGCCAAAATGTGGGACGCTTTGCAGATCGACCCTCTGGATATCCCCTCCTGGCTGCCTATGACAGGGGACTTAAAGCTTCCTCCGCTTCCCGCACTTGAAGAATGGAAACTAGCTAAAAAATTCAAATCGCCGCAAGCGAAAAAACGGCAAGCGGAACTTCGGGACACTTGAAGGTCCTCATAATCAGTCAAAAATGTTCCACTCCCCTCAGGAGATGTCCAGTGATCAAGCTGCAACCACACTAGTTCCAAGTGCAGTTAAATGGATTCTCAAGTATCGCATATACTTTCACGTTTTTGGTTTGATGTATTGAGGTCCGTGGTGCTGCCATTACCTTCTCACCTATTCCTCACCTCTGATGGTATAGCGCCCCTTGCAGCAGAAATCTCATCAGACCCTAGTCAAGGCGCATTCTAATATTGGTGAGGGGGTAATGGGGTACTATATATTCCTGCTTTTCCCAGGACCTCAAGATGCCACATTAATGTGTCACTGCATAACAGCTTTTTACCTGTTTCAGGAATGTTTATCCTTATGTTAATAACCCATTACTTAATTATCTTGGGGGAAACCCGTATTTAAGATGGGTCGCCTAGCTTCTATTCAGTTGGAACCCCACCGCCTTAATAATATACCTGTGCTGTGAGAGGCCCATACAGGCTTTGTGTATTTCACAGTCTCTCTACCCCCCTACCTACCTCCCTTTCCCAACTTTCTCTTTATTCTTTCTTGCTAACCACTACCTCCCCCCCCCCCCCCGCTCAACTCCTTCTTTGGGCACCCTCCCCTTTAGAGGGCCTCTAAGTACCTACTCTCTTTGAGTATTAATATGCTTAATTTTGATTTCATATGTTTTGTTTATAGTTTTCTAAGATGGGTACTGTTCTCAGCAGTTTTTGATCCTCTGGGATGCAACATCTGGCACGGTCACATAACCTACCACACCTGATGGATTCCTTGAAGGTAACCTCACTAAACGTAAATGGGCTTAATATTCCCCAAAAGAGAAGCCAGGTCTATCAAATGCTTAGGAGAGAGAGGGCAGACCTCCTGTTCTTGCAGGAGACACATTTCAGACACAATCATATCCCAACCCTTTTCACTAAACAATACCCGAAATGGATACACAGCTCCCATTCTTCTGCCTCCAGAGGGGTGTCCATTGGTATTGGTGTCAATGTTCCTTTTCAGATTCAGGCGCAGTACATAGATCCTGAGAGCAGATTTTTATTCCTAAAGGGCACGCTCTTTGGTAGTAAGATGACCTTAGTCAACATGTACGCCCCTAATGCCAAACAAATTCCCTGGTTACTAAGGGTATTAAAACTTCTTAAAGATTTTAGGGAAGGAATATTGATACTGGGAGGTGACTTAAACCTGGCCTTGGATCACCCCTTGGACTCTACCTCTGGAGCCACCAAATGCTCTGCTGCACAAATCTGTAAATTGCGGAGATCACTCTCCGATCATCAAATTACTGATGCTTGGAGATTGGTCCACCCGAGTGTCAGAGACTTCACGTTTTATTCAGCTGTACATGGGTCATTCCAACGCCTTGATTATCTCTTTCTCTCAAATCATGTCCTGGAGAGGATTAAATCCTCATCTATTGGGCAGATTACAGTGTCCGACCACGCCCCTGTCTCTCTAGTGTTCCAGTTGAAGGGCCTCCCTCCTAAAGCATGGTCGTGGAGACTTAATGAGACCCTCCTGGAAAATGAAAGAGACAGACTTAAGTTAGAGGGGAAACTTGAAGCCTTCTTTGAATTGAACTGCACCCCTCTCATGGATAAGGCCATGATATGGGAGGCACACAAGGCGTATATGAGAGGTGAGCTTATATCCTTGGGCACATGGGTGCGCAAACAAAGGACGCTTCAAGTGGACTCGGTCCTGACCCAAATTTCTGTTTTGGAGAACATCTCTAAGAGAGATGCCACTGATGCCCATTACAAGGAACTCACAAAACTAAGAACACAACTGAAAGATCTTCTAAACATCAAATCAGCCAAGGCCCTCAAGGTTGCTAAATATAAGATCTATATGCACGGTGATAGAGGCTCTAAGCTACTTTCCCAAATGATCAAAGGACAGAGGGAGAAAACCTTTATACAGAGAATCAAGTCCGAAGAGGGGCATCAGCTTACCAACACACCAGCGATTGCGGAGGAATTCACAAAATTTTACTCCTCCCTTTATAACCTAGAATCCAGTAGCCCAGAACTTACACGGGCCAATATTAAGTCCTTCCTTGAGACAACCAAAGTCCCGACTCTAGATTTAATAGAAAAAGAAAGGTTATTGACCCCGGTTACGGTAGAGGAGATATTAGAGGTATTAGCAAGCACCCCATCGGGGAAATCCCCAGGTCCAGATGGGCTACCTGTAATATACTACAAAAAGTTTGGGAAAACTCTTGCTCCACAACTAGCAGATCTGTGTAATTCCTTATTAAGCGGCACCTCCTTCCCTCCACAATCTCTAATCGCTCACATAACAGTGATCCCCAAAGAAGGGAAAGACCCCGCTAAATGCAGCAGCTATAGACCAATATCCCTACTTAATGTAGATATTAAAATATGGGCCAAACTCTTAAGCTCTAGAATAGCGAGGCTACTCCCTAAACTAATAGGCGAGGAACAGGTGGGTTTTATAAAGGGAAGGGAGGGTAAACATAACGTTAGCAGAGTTGTACATGCCATATACTACGCAAAAAAACACAAAATCCCTTTGACCCTGCTAGGAACCGATGCTGAAAAAGCATTTGACAGGTTCAATTGGACTTTCATTGAAAGTACCTTGTGCCATTTTGGTTTTCCCCCTCTGTTCATCTCTGCCGTCTTCTCGCTTTACTCGCATCCTTCAGCTAGAGTCCTAATTAATGGTTCTCTATCCCCATCCTTCAACATCTCCAATGGAACGAGGCAGGGCTGCCCTCTCTCTCCGGCTTTATTCATCTTAACCCTTGAGCTTCTCCTTTGCAAAATAAGGTCTTCTGAAATTATCAAGGGACTTCAAGTGAAGGGGAAAACACATTCACTGGCAGCCTTTGCGGACGATTTGCTCCTCTTTATCACAAACCCAGCTGTTGCAATCCCAGAGGTGATAAAAATACTCACGGACTTTGGAGTAGTTTCGAATTTCAAGGTCAATTATGACAAATCAGAGATACTTAACATCTCAGCACCGGAAAAACATATGATAGAAGTTAAAAAGCATACTTCTTTCCAATGGCCCAAAGAAGCCATTAAACATTTGGGTATCATGATCCCGGCAGACCTTTCACATTTATTTAGACATAACTATATCCCCTTATTTAGTAAAATTAAGTCTTTCCTGGCCTCTATCAAACTACCCTTTCTTTCGTGGTTGGGCAGGAAGAATTTACTAGCTACTTATGTTCTTCCGCAGATCCTTTATACCCTGAGATGTCTACCTATTCCGCTAACAAACAAGTTCTTCTCCGATTTCAGATCCCTATTCAGTAATTTTCTATGGTCTAATAAAAAATCACGACTAGCATACCCCTTACTTGTTAGAAGAACGAATAGAGGAGGCTTATCTTTGCCAGACCTTAAGACCTATCTACATGCCATTCAGTTGGAGAGATGGATTGAATTGGCCAGACCCCATAACGATCAACTACATGTATCGTTGGAGAAAGCTCTATTAGGTGAGGACGTTGCCCATAACTTTTGGGTTGCCTCCCCAACTAAGAAGAAAAAACACCCTCTTAGTGCCCTAACATACTGTATGCTCCAATATTGTAATGGTTCGACAGCTCTATCAATGTCAGCTAACAAATTATCCCCTGTAGCCCCACTCTCCGTCCTTCCGTTTTTTCTTAACAGAGGTGGGAGTGACTTTCATAAAGCTTGGTCGTTTCTTTCAGAACTCAAAATATCTGATCTGGTTAAAGCTAAAAACCTTCAGGAGTTTCTCACTAGAATTCAAACTTATATTCCTAAGCCCCTTAGTTCGAGACTAGTTGAACTAGACCTAGAACTCTGCTGCAAAAAGTATAAGAAGAAGATACACATGGAGACTCAGGTGGATCCCACTTGGCTTGAGAACTTCACCCTGCTTCCCTATCCTCCCACAAAAACCCTATCCAAGCTGTACTCTCAACTCGTATTAGACTCTTCAGATGATAAACCCACATATTTGAAAGCTTGGGAACGAGAGCTGCAGTTGACTCTCTCAAACGAAGACGTCAATACGGTTTTGAAGCACTCTCACGGATTTTCGAGGTGTATTCGTATCCGGGAGAACTCCTTCAAAATAGTGTCCAGGTGGTACAGAACCCCAGATTTTCTATATAGAGCCCACCTATCGCCCTCAGATAAATGTTGGCGCTGTCAGGACGAGTGTGGAACCATTTCACACATTTGGTGGTCCTGCAAAATCATCTCTAACTTCTGGACAGAAGTAGAACAAATTATTAATAGAGTTTGTAGTTCCCATGTCTCTTTATCACCAGCACTCATACTTCTATGGCTGCCGCATGGAGGCTTTAGACCCTCCCCCAACAATTTAGCCACACATATGATAGGAGCAGCTAAGTTGGTTGTTCCTACCAAGTGGAAAAGTACCGAACCTTCTACCATTAAAGAATGGTTAGATAGAGTGCATCAGATCTGCCTTATGGAAGAGATGGTTGGCTGGGTAAGGGGAAATAGGAAAAATTTTCTGAAAACGTGGCAGCCTTGGCTGGACTTCTATAAGACCTATAGTTAGATTAAATGCTTCCTCCCCTCATGAATACATTAAAGTACGCCCTCTCACTGGCTCAATATCTAGGCACACAAATTTTTAAACAAAATGTTAATTTCTTTTCTTTCTCTACCTTAAAGTGCTACGTTTAGTGTACCTTCCCCTTCTTACCTGTGCTCCAAAAACTCACCTTAACGTGGCTTCGGTTAACTTGACCTACAACTTACATTACGTAATCGACACCAGAATGCTCCCAGCCCTTAATTCTGAGCTGAAACAACCCATCAGTTATGTTCAGTTCTATACGTTATGTTTTTGAATAGACTATGCAGAAACTCACTGTTAGCCAAATCAGGTAATGTTCCTTAAATGAGCTAGATATGGTTTGGCGACTAGACTCACATTGTGCCTTACAGGACAGGATTCATGAGAAAGTAGTCAATTTATTTACTCTACTTATGCTTTTTCTGCTCTCATTCTCTGCACTTAGAGCTACGCATGCTCCACCCCAACAGTGATATAACTACTGTATTGGTGCCTAAGGCATTTTTTGTATCTCATGTGCTTTATTATTCTGTGTGGATCTTTTACGTTTGTTACCTATGAAAATTCTTCATAAATAAAGAATATACAAAAAAAAAGAAGAAAAACTACCACAAGAGGACACAGTTTTAAATTAGAGGGGCAAAGGTTTAAAAGTAATATAAGGAAGTATTACTTTATTGAGAGAGTAGTGGATGCATGGAATAGCCTTCCTGCAGAAGTGGTAGCTGCAAATACAGTGGAGGAGTTTAAGCATGCATGGGATAGGCATAAGGCTATCCTTCATATAAGATAGGGCCAGGGACTATTCATAGGATTCAGATATATTGGGCAGACTAGATTGGCCAAATGGTTCTTATCTGCCGACACATTCTATGTTTCTATGTTTCTATAAAAGGGACAGGAACATGGACATGCGGGAAGCATCACAGATGACCAGAGTGGCAGGGAACAGGTTAAAAACCCACTTTAAATTTTGAAACCAAACTATGTCTATATTGTTAAAATGTATGGTGGTCTTTGAATAACGAAATACTAATTCCCACAGACATAGGGGCACTTGATATTTAACCCACTGGCATAAACTTATCAGTTTAAAAAGCATAAAGATAGAATTGATTACAAACCAGCACTATTTTATGAGACTTTTAATGGTTGACTTTATATTCTACTCACTTGTAAATTAGTTATGTACTCAGCATGATTCCACTAAAAATAAGAATGATATTAAAATCTCTACAATATAATAGATTTCTGAATAAATCTCTATAGCATTAATCTCTAGAGAATAATTATTCCGTATATACCAGTATAAAATGTAATATAAGAAGTTCTT